>NW_013668601.1:50244-63223 GCF_000517525.1 Limulus polyphemus
TTCCATGGTTGATTGCAAATCTTACAAGGAGGAAAGAATCATAGGTTTCATGGTTGATTGCAATCTTACAAGGAGGAAGAACCATGGTTCCATGATTGATTGCAAATCTTACAAAGGAGGAAGAACCATGGTTCCATGGTTGATTGCAAATCTTACAAAGGAGGAAAGAATCATGGTTCCATGGTTGATTGCAAATCTTACAAAGGAGGAAAGAACCATGGTTCCATGGTTGGTTGCAAATCTTACAAAGGAGGGAAGAACCATGGTTCCATGGTTGGTTGCAAATCTTACAAAGGAGGGAAGAACCATGGTTCCATGGTTGATTGCAAATCTTACGCATTACAGTATGGGAGTAACAATGTACAGAATATCTTCACCTGACTTGACTATAAAATCTTCATCTTGCCCAATGATCAAGAAACCCAAAATCAATACCTACATCTTCAAATTAAATGTTTGAAAATTTGTTAAACCTTTTTTTTATCATTGACAGTATTATTTAATAGGTTTTACTTACAATACGCCCAGATGAGGGCCTCTAGTGGGAAAACAACTAACTATGTTTAGGATTTTAGCAGAAAGAAAAAATGGAAAGAAACCACTGAGACATGGTGTTCGTTTTTTCCCCCTTATTTTTAGATATTTATATCGATCTACTTATGTATTTGTATCTATTTTAAGCCATATAAATCCGATTCCATAAATAAGGTGATTCCATAAGGTGATAAATAATAAACGACCCAGTAAAACACAGACCATTTTTGAATACATATGTTGGTATGAATATTTTTCTAGAATCATCATAAAATGTCAAAAAATAATATTAATGAGAGAATTCTTCCTCAATAGATGGCGGTTACAATCTTGTTTGTTTGTTTGTTAAGTTTCGCGCAAAGCTACTCGAGGTTTATCTAGATGTCTTTAATTCTGAAGTGATAGATCAGAGTAGAGGGAAAGCTGCTTGTAAACACCACAAATTCTTGGGCTACTCTTTACCAACGAATAGTGGGATTTACGGTCACATTATAACGCCCCCATGACTGAAAGGGCGAGCAGACCCGCAGATTGCCACTCGAGTACCTTAACCACCAGGCCATGCCACGGCCATTGTTTCTTTTTTGTTGTTGTTGACGAATTACCGCCCAAGCTAATCGTGAGTTATCAATCCTAGCCATCCTTAACTTCGAAGTAACAGATTAGAGGGAAGACAGCTAGTGAACACCACCCACTTTTGGGCTACTCTTTACAAACGAATACTGAGATTGGCCTTCATGTTATAACGCTCCTTACGGCTGTAAAGGTGAGCAAGTTCGGTGACCTTCAGATTGCGAGCCGATTGGCCTAACCACCACGCCAAGCCAAGCCGCTAGCAATTTTAATACGCTTAAAGCTACTGTATTACAATTTTTATTTACGTTTTCGAATATATATATATTTTCTAGTTTCCCGGGTGTTAAAATATGTAGTCCTTTCAACATGACTATTATATTGTATTATTTTCAAACTATTGATATAATTTAACCACCATAAAAATTGATTCGACATCACTTAACCATTCAAAGAAGTCCTCTGTACATCTAAGATTAATAACCTCATATAGAACTCACAGTTGGCTCATTTCCGAACAAAGAAATACATCCTGTTCTACGTATAAAAAAAGCGTTACCTGCGGAACTACCAAGCAGTAGTGATTTTGAATAAAACATACTAAGCTGTTTTCACGCAATGAACACAAGGAAAATCCTGACTTTGTGTTAATTACAAATCAATATTAAGGTACTTCAAATAGAATTCTTAATATTTCATTATTCGAGGCATAATTAACGTTAATATTAATTCTAGTTAATAATCGTTCCGAACTTACCATGTGTATGTTACGTTTGCGTTACATCTGTATAGCAGATTTATTCTCGTTGTCGTATTTTGGAGAAGGCTGTTGTATAAGTTTTTAACTTAAGATTATTTAACATACTTTTTTTTTATATGACAGTTATCATATTTGAAACACCATGCTGGGGGGGATAAGAATGTTTTCGTAGAACTATGAAAATTCGGTTTCTCACGAACTTAATAAGAACTGCGATACAGTATCGCTTTGAATAAGAAGTTAATGGTAAGCTTCGTCGGTTGTTATTAAGCACAAAGCTACACGAAGGGCTACTGTGCTCTGCCCCCCACGGATATCGAAACCCGGTTTCTAGCATTGTAAGTCTTAAGACATGCCGCTGTGCCATTGGGGGGAGGGGCAGCTCGTCTGGCACTGAATATACATAAGAAATAACTAAATAAAAAAATTTCTGGCAATTACCAAGTAACTGTCTGGGTTAATTTTTGGAAGTGTTTATGCCATTATTAGTTCATTACAGTTTCGGAGCCTGTAAGAAAATATCACTCCACTCCTTTCATCCCCTTCGTGATTTTTAACGCTACTTTGCGATTTCACAAAACAGAAAGCGTAAAAATATAACCATGATGTTATCTTTGATATTTAAAATTTGATATCGCTTTTAAAACCATTTGCAGCGCTACGAATCCCTGGTGGATTGTAAAAATTAATAATTGTTGCGGGGACAATGTATGTGAACATCATGTTTCAAGCATCAATTTATGTTATAGAATTGCCCCTCAGTGGCTCAGCAGTAAGTCTGAAGGCTTTGTAACTCTAAAAACCGGGTTTCGATACCCGTGGTGGGAACAGCACAGATAGTCCATTGTGTAACTTTGTGCTTAACAATAAAACAAAGAAACAACCATTATAGAATTACATACAAAAATCTAATAGTGAGTTTTAACTTTGTTTATTTGCTTATCCTAAATTCTGAATATTCCTATTTCAATATGGAAAAGGAGTAAAAAGGATAAAACAAACAAACAACAACAACAAATAATAATAATCTGATACACAACTAAAACCAGTCAACATTTACTTTTACAGCGATATGGGAAAAAATATTTAATTAAGTCAAAATTACGCCTCTCGAAATTCGCTTTGGTTCTGAACTGATATCACTTGCTGGCTGCTACACAACTTTAGACAATGAAGATAATGAGTTAAATTATAGTAATAAAATACTCCCTCAAAATTCCACTTTGGTTGCTAGTGAGTTTTACTTTTATTTGCTTATGCCCTGTTTTTCGTGTGCAGAAGAAAAAGAATGAACCAGATTTAAAACAACAGAAAATTGTTCTATTTTGTGTCGTAAAAGAAATTATTTTTTTCTGACACTATAAATATTTGAAGATTACGGGTTCGAGTCCAATCCCTGAATCCCTCGTCATTTTAGTTGTGTTTTGGATTTTTTTATGATACTGAAGTCCCAGTATGCATTGAATAGCACGAAAATTATATTTTATAAACAACAAGAGCATATGTAACGTCAACGAATGAGGTTTAATTTCCTTTGAATTTCGTGCAAAGCTACACAATGACTATCTGAGTTAGCCGTCCCTAATTTAGCAGTGAAAGACTAGAGAGAAGGCAGCTAGTCATCTCTACCCACCGCCAACTCGACTTCTCTTTTACCAACGAATAGTGGGATTGACCGTCACATTATAACGCCCCCACGGCTGAAAGGGCGAGGTATGTTATGGATTTTGCGCAAAGCTACACAATGACTATCTGAGTTAGCCGTCCCTAATTTAGCAGTGAAAGACTAGAGAGAAGGCAGCTAGTCATTACTACCCACCGCCAACTCTTGGGCTACTCTTTTACCAACGAATAGTGGGATTGACCGTCACATTATAACGCCCCACGGCTGAAAGGGCGAGCATGTTTGGTGTGACAGGGATTCGAATCCGCGACCCGCAGATTGTGAGTCGAGCGCCCTAACCACCTGCCCATTGCCAGGCCTCAAAATTAAGGACAGTTAGCGCATATAGACCTATAGCGCATATTGTGTGAAATTCAAAGCAAACAAATTGTTAACATGACGTTAAATAAAAAAAGACTACTAATTATGTGTAAGACAAACCAAATCAAACAGTTTAACCTTATTAAATGATAGGTAAGCCTTCGAAGAATTAAGCAATCAAACTTACAATTAAAAAATATTTGAAATCATGTGTTTTCATATTATCAAAATATTTTTACCTATAAAAATAAGTATCTATAATACTAAACCTCTATTTGTTGATCATCCAATCTGAAATTGCCCTCCCCCCCCACGTGGCACAGCGGTATCTCTACGGAATTACAACGCTAGGAACCGAGTTTCGATACCCGTGGTGGGCAGAGCACAGATAGCCTATTGTGTTGCTGGGTGCTTAATTACACACAAGCAAACAAATCAATCTCAAATTATTGTGTGTTTTCTTCAAAGATGTTCTACTTTAAATATCAAGTAGTGACAGTATTCCATGATTTTTTTTTTTCACATTAGCTAGCTTTATTTGCCTAATTGAGAATCAATACTAAAACGACACTCGCATATTGAACCGTAGTTGAAGTAGATTCTACCAGAGATGGGGATGTTTTTATAAATGATAATTTATCTGCCTCTATTCCTGCAAACCTCTGCCTACCAGCCTCCTTCCTCTAAATAGAAAGGAGAAGCAAGTTGGCATGATGTTGATAAATTGTAAAATACTGATGGCCTTAGAGTTAAGAACAGTACCGCAACATCTTGAGGAATGCCAGGAACTGTATAGAGTAATTGAGCCTGAATCCTCAACTGTATAGAGTAATTGAGTCTGAATCCTCTGATTCTGACTGAATTTAAAAAAGAGATAAAAACAATTTTAAAAAAAGATAAAAAAATTTAAAAAAATAAAAAAAGAACATTTTTTTTATCAAATCAAAGCAAGCAAGTACGCAGGACGGCGGGACGATGGACGATTTTTTTTAGCTGACAAAAAAAAGGGGGGGTTTAAATTCTCTATCTCATTCTAAACACATTCAGTTCTATACTTATAGATTATGACATTATATTCACGGAAACAATAACTCTATCCTGTACTGAGCACAGGCGCTAAACATGTCATTATTGGTCGTTTCAACAGCAAAGTAATTGAAATCACCACATCAAGGTATCACCTGACCTACCAGTTGAAAATATTACTGTCCTCTTTTACATAGGTTCTGCAATACAACAATCTTTCGCATGAGGAAATGGCTCAGATCAGTAGATAGCTTGGTCTAAAGTAATCTAGCTACAATCTTCAACCAAACTCTATTGCTAAAAATACACATATAGCTAGAAACGTGTATGATAGAAATTTTTCAAAAATTCTAGATGAACATGAAACATTCGTCTTCCGAAACTAAAGAAGACAAGAAATAATAGGTATGTTTTGCATACCACACGATTTTTGTACTGATAGAGAAAAAGTATTGGAAATTTCTAGAATGTAGGATGAATACATGATTTAATGATAGCTAGTAATTAATACTTAAATGAAGTGCATGTAACTTTCGAAAAACCTTGTGAACGCTGGGAGCGTCCACTTACACGTAAGTAACCCTGCTATTATTTCCTTATAACTTTTGATAAGTATTTTATGGTGTCTACTAATGTATTACATTACAAGTAAATGAAAATGTTATGGAAATGATCCATTTTATTTACCTAATCATCATAGTGTTTTTATTATTTTTCCATTCCAGGCTAGAACATATTTAATGACTTTGAAAATGCATTTGAAAACTAACAATTCTTATCTCATTCATCTTGAGAAACTGGTACACTTCTTTTTCTCAATAATGAGAAACTGGCTGTTAAAAATTGTATGAGCTATTCTTATTTCATTCAGTTCAAAAGAACTGACTCTACCTATTCCATTGAATGTCGAAAAGCTGACTACTCCCATCAAGCTCAAAATTAGCAAACTGGAAATACTTCTAAGCTCAGCATTGAGATACTGACCTTTGAATTTCTTGTAAGCTATTCCTTCACTCCGTATAGAGAAATTGAAAACTTGTAACAACCAAATTAATATTTGTTTGTTTTGTTGGTGTGCACAAAGCTAGACAATGGGGTATCTGTGCTGTGTTTATCTCAGGTATCGAAAACCAGTTTTTTTGCGTAAAAAAAAACTCAAAACTTACCCCTGAACCACTGGGGGACTCAAATTACTAAACTGACCATTCTTATTTAAATCAATAAGAAACTAACCGTTGTTATTACATTCAACAATGATAAACTAAATTCAACATTAGTCAACTTCACATTGCAATTTACTTCAATAAAAAATCTAACCATTACTGTTCATTTAACAATGAGAAACTAAACTTCACATTAGTCAACTCACCAGTCCTATTCAATTCAATAAAAATTTAACCATTACTGTTCATTTAACAATGAGAAACTAAACTTCACATTAGTCAACTCACCAGTCCTATTCAATTCAATAAAAACCTAACCATTACTGTTCTTTTAACAATGAGAAACTAAAATTCACATTAATCAACTCACCATTCATATTTTATTTAATAAGAAACTAACCGTTAATAATCATTTAACAACGAGAAAATGTTGTTATTAAATTCAATATTAACGAACTCACAGTCCCTTTTTAACTCAACAAAAACTAACCTTTATTATTACTTTCAACATACAGAAAATGGCGGTTCTTAATTTCTTCAACATTTAAGAATGTTCTGGTTTATTTCACTAACCTGAACATGCGCGCCACATAATCACTAACAAGAAATAATTATTAATCTTACAAATCAGAAACTCATGCTGTAATGACGAAGAAGCAAGAATTAAAACGATGTAATTTTTAATACTTTCAAATACTGAAGTTCTATATCTATATTACATCATTTATGAATCATTCTCTGAATTTGATAAACTGTTTCTGAAATCTTTAAACTACTATCGATTATCTGTGACCATATTCAGGTTCTACAGCTGGTCATCTGAAGCTACTGAAAGTAAAACACAAGACGTTGATACTCACGAGAAATTCTAGACTGAAACTAATGAAGTTAAAAAATCTACACCTTTATATACACGCGAGAATATAGTCTGAACTGTTGAAGTTAAAAACCTACATCTTGACATATACGCGAGAATATAGTCTGAAATATTGAAGTTAAAACCAACACTTTGGTATATACGCGAGAATCTAGTCTGAACTATTGAAGTTAAAACCAACACTTTGGTATATACGCGAGAATCTAGTCTGAAATATTGAAGTTAAAACCAACACTTTGGTATATACACGAGAATCTAGTCTGAACTATTGAAGTTAAAACCAACACCTTGACATATACACGAGAATATAGTCTGAAATATTGAAGTTAAAACCTATACCTTGATTTATACGCGAGAATCTAGTCTGAACTACTGAAGTTAAAACCTATACCTTGACATATACGCGAGAATATAGTCTGAAATATTGAAGTTAAAACCAACACCTTGATTTATACGCGAGAATCTAGTCTGAACTATTGAAGTTAAAACCTACACCTTGATATGTACGCGATAACCTAGTCTGAATTATTAAAGTTAAAACCTACACTTTGATATGTACGTGAGAATCTAGTCTGATACTACTGAGGTTAAAAAAATCAAAACGATAATAAACATGTGAAAGGCTTATGTGAAGCTATTGAGGTTAAAGACGATAATATACATTTGAGATTATTTTCTCAAATTATTGAAGTTAAAAGTTATGATAGTTATATGAATGTGAGAGTCTTGTCTGGAATTATTGAAGTTAAAAGTTATGATAGTTATATAAATGTGAGAGTCTTGTCTGGAATTATTGAAGTTAAAAAGATCGAGATGTTAATGATATAGAGCATTGAAAATAACTATGGAAACAGGGAAGAAAATACAGATATTATGGAATTGTTCCGCATATATTCTATGAAAACGAATTGCATAAGAGTACAGTGATTGTCTATTATCCAGTCTATCATATAATGACACACACCAGCATAATGTTAATAAAAGTACAGACACTCGTAGAATTTCTAACAATAGTGTGGTTAATACTCTCATGGACAGAAATCCTTGGTAGCAAACGTGTAGAGATCAAAGTATTCGCTTATTAAGACTACTCTATGAGACAGATTGAAACAAAATTCCAAGTTTTAGTAAGACCTTTATGGAAACTGAAGAGGGTACGTTAAACTAATACTATTGATAATAGAACTGGTTAAGGCAGGAGGTCTAATAGAACTGGTTAAGGCAGGAAGTCTAATAGAACTGGTTAAGGCAGGAAGTCTAATAGAATTGGCTAAAGCAGGAAGTCTAATAGAACTGTTTAAAGCAGGAAGTCTAATAGAATTGGTTAAGACAGGAAGTCTAATAGAACTGGTTAAGGCAGGAGGTCTAATAGAACTGGTTAAGGCAGGAGGTCTAATAGAACTGGTTCTTATCTGATACACGACAATCCAGTAAGGATCTTGTCAATGACCTAGCTGTAAGTATAGGTGTGAACATTACCTCCAGAACAGTAAGGTACACACTAGCACGTGGCATACTCAGTGTAAATGTCCAAAAAAACATTGCTTAGGACAGATAACTATACCAAAATACTGAAATAAGCATCAGTCTTCAAACAATGGAATGAGCAAACTGGAGGAGGGCACTCTTTCAATATGAATCCAATTTCAAATTGTTTGGCAAAAACAAACGATGGCAGAGAGGAGAACGATCTCATTGTCATCGAACATTGAGCATGCTGGGAAGCCAATACAAATATGAGCTGCATCTCAGCCAATGGTGTTGAACACCTACTAAAAATTTAGAGCACCTAGACTGTTGACAGGTGCGAAACAAAGTCTCGTCCATTACGTCATTCCATCGAGAACACGACCTGATAGGCAGAGGTCCATCTTCCAGCAAAATATAAGTTCCAGTAATACACCATATTTGATGAAAGTGTACTCTTGCATCTATGGTTTGGCCTGCACTAAATCCCGTTACGAATATTATCAAGGCTGTAGAGGTTTATATGGAAACTGATAGGATCAAACAGCAACCAAACATTTTGGTTGAATTGTGAGGAGTAACATGGACCAATATAGGTTCCAGTAATACACCATATTTGATGAAAGTGTACTCTTGCATCTATGGTTTGGCCTGCACTAAATCCCGTTACGAATATTATCAAGGCTGTAGAGGTTTATATGGAAACTGATAGGATCAAACAGCAACCAAACATTTTGGTTGAATTGTGAGGAGTAACATGGATCATTTGAAACAATATTATTCAAGAATTAAATTGATTGACTTATGGTAGCAAGAAAGTAAACTGCTCTGCTTAAATCAGATACAATGTACTAATCCACTGTACAATTTATTCGTTTCTCTTATATTTTTTGCAATAATGTATTGTATTGATGATATATTGATAAGTTAATTGGAGTTACACATTGTTTATGACTACTGTATGCGTATTACTTAAGTGTTTACATAATTATTTCTAATTCCGTATCATGTACTGGTGGGTGTCTTGAAAATTCTAAGTGTCTGATTTACGTCAAGTAATATAATTTAAATTTCATACTAAATAACTAATAATATAAATAAATATAAATATAAATAATAATATAAATGCCCTATTATTTTAATTGTGTTCTCTTTAAAGCCAGAGATTTAATTGTCCAATTCAGGCTCGCATTCTTCGAACATCTAAATGTTGTAATTTATAAATTATGAGTTGAAGCAGCTATTCTGGTTTTTTAGTTTCTCAGGGCGTGGTTTTTTGCTGACTAATGAGAAGGCGTTTTTATATGAGAATTCGCTTCATCAAAAGGTTAAGAAAACTATAGCTGAAAAAACTAAATATCTTCATTTTTTCCGGTTCTACTAATTAAAATTGTATGTTTTTTTCTAGCTACAATTCCTAAATGTGCTGGGTGTAATCAGCCAATAGTGGATCGTTTCATCCTCAAGGTGCTCGATAGGCCGTGGCATGCTAAATGCCTCAAGTGCACCGAATGCCAGGCCCAGCTCAACGATAAGTGCTTCTCGAGAAATGGAGAGGTTTTCTGTAAAGAGGATTTTTTTAAGTAAGTAGACACGTTAGGAGTGAAGTCTGTGTCTTTTCCTCGTCGTATAAAAATGGAATCTTCATTTTCAAAATTCAGATTTAATAACAAGTCAGTTGTCTAATCATAACAAAGTTATGGAAGTTCTTCGTGAACGAGTTCACTGTAGTCAATATTTAATAAAATAAATTGAGAAAAACTTGTTTTTTTACCCAAATGTCTCAATAGAGAAGGTATCTGTTAGGCTTAGAGTGTTAAAAGGTTTAAATTGAACGAGGGAAGAGGCGTTAGTTGTCCTATGGGTAGAGCCTTAGATTGCGGAGCTAGTGAGTCGGGTTCGAATATGTGAGATACCACAATATATCTCTTCCCTTTAAGCTGTGGGTGCATTGAAATAATTACGGTCAATTCCTTATCATGTATGGTGGGTAGTAGGGTGCTGCTGACAGACTGTCGTCCCTCTGGTCAGTAGTTCGAAATTAGTGACGGCGGTATAATGCCGTTGTAAGCTTGCCATAAATACAAAATACAAATTGAACGAGGGACATAGATACATATATTATACTAGATGTACTGCCGCAGGGAGTCCGAAAGTGTTAGGTTTCAAGAGTAAATACAACCACAATTTAGAGTAACAAATATTTTTAATTCTTGCTTTTGAAGTTCATACGTGATCATGTGTTGTAGCCTACAGAGTGCATAATTCTTCTCGAGATTCATGGCATACGCACGCTTTACTGACGTCACGACGACAGTACAAATTGCAACTTTAAGCGTCCCTTATGTGACGTCATTTCATTGTCTACTGACTGACTGGCAGACAACACACTACTGTATAGTGGTGCGAGTGGTTAAAATAGGTGAACCCTCCAGGTGGCCTTCGACCCCCTTTCGGGGAAATAAACTTCGGTGTTTCATCCGAGGTTTTTCGCCACCAGTTGAGTGCTCTGCTTTATTTAAATTATTTTACACCTCTTACTTAAATAACTCCCTCAATTTTTCGCAATAAGCCATATTATTTACATCAATTCACTGCATATTACCAGGTTTATAATTTTCTTCGAAATATTTTGCAGTTGTTTACGTTATACTTAAATAGAACTTATGATAGCATATAATTATGAGTACAATGTATGTGTTTTTCGTGTCTGCTGACAAAAAAAAAATGCTCATTTTTAAGTGACGGTTATGCAGTTGCGAACATTTTGCTTTAACAGAAATTATGAAGCTATGTAATTATTTTGCCGCAGACTACATTCTTGTTATAACCAGTGAATTTACTAAATCCTGTGCAAACACTTCCCATAAGAAACGTGTTAAACGAAGAAATCTTTCGCTTATTTTAACAATAGTTCTACTGTCATCCACGTATCTGTTGACATTACCTTTAGATGTTTTAACGTTGTTACTTTTAAAACCGTTGCTAATATTTTTCTCTTGTGTCACTCTATGTAATCATTACTGCGTAATTTCATATGTGAAATTTTGGGAACACATTTGAATAAAATAATAACTACTTGATCTGTTCTTTCCAAGCAAGAGATTTTTAAGCAACAACGTACACTTATTTTAGAGAAAAAACAAACTTAATTTTGTTTGTTCTCCTATAAATCTGAAATACACACATAAAGATCGTAGCGCCCTCTCTTACCAACTCTAGGGACTGACTAATATTATGTTCACATAAAAAAATCCTATCAGCGATTTTTTACTCAACCATTCATAAAATATATTTTGTGAAACCAATCTTAGTTGCTTGAAAATCTTAGTTTAAAATCAGTTCCTCTTGAAACAAGTTATTATTCCATTCCATCCCTAAAAACCGTCTAAATTATTTCTAAATTGGCTGGGAACATTTTTTTACTGACCAATCAAATAAAGTTCTAATTCTAGCTGGGTTTATTTTAGGAGATTTGGAACTAAATGTGCCGGATGCGAGCAAGGCATTCCTCCAACTCAAGTTGTAAGAAGAGCCCAGGACAATGTCTATCACCTCTATTGCTTCTCGTGTATCCTCTGCAAGCGCCAGCTGAACACCGGCGACGAGTTCTACTTGATGGAAGACAACAAGCTTGTGTGCAAGATCGACTACGAAACTGCAAAGGCACGCGGTAACGTGTTCTTTTAATTATCACTCTAGCAACGTTTTGTATTTTGTTTTCCCTGTTCATGTTTTATACGAACTTCCCTTCAATTTTAGGCCTACTTCATCTCTTTCAGAGAGAGAGTTCAGAAAGTGACTTCATACTTGTAAAATGAGTTATGAAATATGTTTTTAATTGTATTTATTTGTATTTTAACAAAGTCTATTTTTTTTAGTTGTTAAACGCAAACTACACAATGGGCTATCTGTTCTGTGCCAATTGCGGGTATAAAAACCCAATTTTTATCATTAAAAGCTCTCAGGCTTACAGCTGAGCCACCAGGTGACATGTTCATAAGAGTTTCTATAGAGTTCTGTGTCGGATCTTCCTGTTTAATACTGCCTCATTGCCGTTTCTATATGTGTCACTATTCAAAATGGCGTAAATTTTTGTCTCTTCCAATGTATCATCTTAGGTTTACCGACCTATTTATAGTGATGATTCTTTGTTTGTAATAAAAACACAAAACTACACAATGGGGCTATCTGTGCTATTCCCACCACGAATATCGAAACCCGATTTTTAGCGTTATAAGCCTCATCATTGTGTCGCTGGGGGAGGGCTTTTGTGATGAAAACCATGAAACTTCCAATTACAAACCTGTTTCACGCTATCCCAGTCTACAGTGCTTTTGTTTGTGGCACTGGCGGAGCAAGATGAAGTTTTGTACTGTCTAATTTAGTTGAAATATGGAGGTCTTGGAATTAGTTTGGGAACCGTTTGTGTTTCATTAACATTTACATTACACTGGAAAAGTTGTCCGAAGGATAAGGAGATTTTTCATTTAACTTCTAAAACATTCCATAAAAACTTGTTTTGGAAGTCATATTATATGAGTTATCGTATAAAATGTAGTATTTTATCATCTAAGTGTGGTCCAATTTACAGT
>NW_013668601.1:63455-72243 GCF_000517525.1 Limulus polyphemus
GTTATTTTTAATTACTACTACAAATATCTATTAACGCCATCTTCCAGTTGACGGAAAAAAAAATCATTATGTTTTAGTTTATAACTAAATTGATTTTCTTAAAAAAACGTATTGATAAAAACTTTCAGCTCCTTCACTGATTATGGCACTAAAACAACATCTTTGAATTTAACTGAAACAATTTTAGACGCAACTTTATTCGATACCATAAACATTTGTATTTCCTGGTTGTTCATGTTGCTCTCATTTACACTGGTGGTTAGAGAGCTCGACTCACAATATGAGGATCGCGGGTTCGAATCCTTGTCACCGAACATGATCGCCCTTTCAGTAGTGGGGGCGTTATAATATGACGGTAAATCCTACTATTCGTTTGCAAAAAGAGTAGCCTAGAAGTTGGCGGTGGGTGGATTTGACTAGCTGTCTTCCCTCTGGTCTATCACTACTAAATTAGGGACAGCTAGCGCAGATAGTCCTCGAGTAACTTTGCGCGAAATTCAAACCAAACGACTTACACTAAAAAATTAATAATAATATTTGATCACCGAAATGGACATCTTTTATTTCATTTGTAAATGAATAACCTCAAATTAAGGAACGATTGTAAAAATTTTGTTCATTCTTTCGTAGAAAAGAATCATTATAAAACTTTTTAGCCCAAGAATCTTGTAAAATTGTCCATTTTTATTCGAGGTGGCTCACTGTTCTTTGAGCGAATGGTACTTATATATAATATTGTGTTTTGTTGGAATTTGATTTAACAAATTTGTTTTTATTGCTGAATTTAACTGCCCGAAGAATAAAAAAAAGTGTAAATTTCTTGCCGGTTGTTGTAGAGCAGATGGAACAAGCAAGCGTCCGAGGACCACCATTTCGGCCAAGCAGCTGGAAATGTTAAAAACGGCCTACAACAACAGCTCCAAACCTGCCCGTCACGTGCGAGAACAGCTGAGTCAGGACACAGGCCTTGACATGAGAGTAGTTCAAGTTTGGTTCCAAAATCGGAGAGCCAAAGAAAAACGACTCAAAAAGGATGCTGGGAAGAGCCGCTGGGGGGAATATTTCCGAAATGGAAGCGGAAGTCTGAAGCAGAGTCTTTCGACAGTTTCGACTCCAAGTACAGCGTCCCCTGGTTCCCCTGATAACATGGAACAAAACAGAGGAGACAGAGAAAATGATTCTAAAGCAGATTTGGACAAGGATTCCCTGTATAGAGGTATAATTTGATCCAGTATAATAATTAAAAAATAAGGTTTACCTACAAATAATGATTTCGTATTTAATCCATTGGAAAATACTTTGTCTCCATTTGTTACGAAAATCTCTAGGGTACTCAAAAGCAATTGATATAAAGGCTCTTTTGGTATACTTAAGTACCTAATTATTTAATAAAGTTAGCTGAAGGTACTCGTTGAGGAAGCAAAAACTGTTAGATAATGTTCCCCTTCATTTTTTCTTTTGCTACTAAATCTCCATTTGCCTCATTACATGCTAATTGCATACACTACTTTGAGAAAGCAATAATCGAATCGTTTAACTGACTAAGTACCTGTGACTTTAAAATTAAAAGCTAAAAATCTATGAAAAAAAAAGGTGGAAATGTGCTCTATTTCGTGGTATTTATTAACCCTCCTTATGTAGTATCCTGAAACAAAATAACCAGTGTACATCATCGAACATTTTCCAGTTACCATACAAAAAATTGCGGTAATCGAACCAGCCAACTGTGGGTGATGGATGCTATCACATACAACAATGATTTATAACAAGATTAACAATATTTCAGTTGCTCGCCATCCCATTAAATTGTTGAGTTAACAATGCGTATCAGGTATTTGTATAGAGCTCAAACGTGTTAAGTTTCCCCTGTTAATAAACATGCAGTAGTTGCAACGTTAACTAACACCAAAATTTGAATCTTAGAAAAGGCCCGGAGAACTTTTTAACGACGCCTTTATTTTCTGAAAAGATTTTCAGTCTTAACATCCGTGTAATTTGATCAAATTATTGCGTGTGATAATTTATTTTGTTTATTTTACGAGAGATGTTTCATATTTTTCCATAATAAGTGGCTTCGCACGCTATATTTCGTTTCTCTTTTTTGCATACAATGTTTGAAGAACCCCCTAAGATTAACATTCTTTAATCAAGTAAGGCATGGATGAATATCACGAGCGCCTTTTGACTCCCAACGAATAAACAAAAATCTGATTAAGGTTTCAGTGGAAATATTCATTTGCAAGAAGGCCAATAAGTTCATTACCTATTCTCTAAGTGAATACGTCTTTTACGTGTTTTACATTGTGATAAGGTTTTCCTGAGGCAGGAACACAGAGAACTATCGTGTTTTGAATCCCTATTGTATTGTGATTAAAAATTCCATTAACAGTTCCCGTTGCCAATAAGTACCCAATTTTGAACACGTGCACACATGCTAATAAATACATTTGAAAACGATCGTTCAACCTAATGAACTATATATTATGCATTATTCTATGCATATGTAAGTGTTATAAGAATTATAATAACTTTTACGCATTTAAATTCCGGTAGAGGCTAGTGAGAGCACTAACTTTCTGGTATTGCGGTACGAACAGGGCAAATGGCTGATTCACAAATAATCAAGCACGTGGATCCAAGTTCGTTACGTCTATCAATATTTCAATGATTTTATGTGTAGACGTTCTTCAAATATGCATTTGTTACTTTCATTTTAATTTCGTCTTCCATTGTGTGTCGTGTATTTCGAAAGATTTATGTCAGTATCAAATTACTTCAGAGAAACAAAGACATATTCTTCACGACGTACAAGAAGAAGAAAAGAAAATAGAAATGGAAACAGATTGTAAATTTCTGGACTTTCTTTGGTTGAATTATACACCTTCTACTTATAGGTATAGTAATGTAATTAATACTCTTTCACGAGTATACTTTTCAATACTGTGCCAGAAAACGGTGCCTTATAGAGCCTCCTGATGAGTCATCGGTAAGTTTAAGGACTTTCAATATTAAAATCTGGGGTTTTATTCCCCCGTGGTGGACAGTGGGAATCAAATACATTTGCACTAAAAAACCAACAACATCCTTACGGACTTTGAATTAACGTATCTTATAACTTGTGTACTGCATTTAAAACCAAGAAAAAAATATACTTCTTTCGCTTTATATCACACGATATGACAATTTCGATATTACTTTCACTATGTAAATTATTACTTTTCTGATATTTCATATAAAATGCGTTTAAAGCCAGAGAGTATCAGTTTCTTTACTTACCTGGAGTGAGCGTGTTAAGGTGCAAAAGTGCCATCTTGAGATCGAGTGAGAAATCATATTGCATTCGCGTGGCTTCTTAATTTTAAATGTACTTCAATTGAGTTTGGATTGCAAATAGAACATTTGGTAACTAAGATAATTTAAGTTCTTGATATCGCCATGTAATAGTAAAAACTAGCATAATTTTTGACGAGGTTCTGTGTAACCGAAAGTAAAGTGGTAGATAAAGTATATATTTATTAGTGATTTTACTTTTAAAAAGTGACTGAATTTTTGTAATATATAAAAACATAATTTAATTTATTTGTGCTCTGTAAAATTGTTATAATATTTTTTTTGTTTTTTCGCAGACGAGCTAGACTTAAGACCGACAGAGTCTTTTGGACCTCCACTGGGCAGTTCACTACTTGTTGACCAAGAACGTTCCCTTGGCCCATCTCCAGCCCTAGGCCCAAATGGACTTTTGTACCCAGGGGGCCACCCTTTCCCTGGTCCAGGCACACCACCTTACATTTCGAGTAGTCACAGCCCCACCACATCTATCCCTCTTCCTTATCCTCATCAAGGAACATTTAGCTATGGAGGAGAGGGGCTAGGAATACTACCTGGTCCAAGGCCACACCCCATTGTCGAGGGACAAAACGGACATATTCCGCCAATTTTACCACCTACCAGAATGGTGTGTTCTTCTGACCTCAATGGGCATACCTATCAAGAATTTCCACCAAGCCCAGCGTCCTGGCTGGATGAAATGGAAGGAGGTGGAGCAGGTATCTCTTCCTCTCAACAATATTGACATTTCTAAAACCTTTTGTGAATGACATTTAACAGAAAAATTACTTCACGCTAGTCTTGGACAGCAGCTGGTGATTAAATCTTACCCACTTCTATGTTTCTTCGCAAGATTTAAGGTGTAAATATTACCTCCAAATCCAGTTTGTTCAAAACTCGTAACAAGCGTTAGTGATTTTATCCAGGACTTCGTTTCATGAAACTTCGATATGTATTTCAAATTTAGAGGAACCAGAACTGCCCTGGTACACTTTACAACGCTTGTTAGAGTGAAATTAGATACTTTCAGTTTGTCCTTTGATGATATTATTTATAATGCCCACTCCCTACGATTATCAAGGAATACAATATCATTGGTCTTTCATGTATATCCAAAGTGGAGCTGAAGAAATGTTAAAAATTATAGTAATTAATTTCACTGTTATTTTATCCGTGTAATAGATGTATTTCCCGCTCTAAGTTCCGAATATGAAATGGATAGTGTTAAGCCTAACTCTGAAATCAAGCAACCTTAGGTGTAGCTTTGACATCAGTTTGTTTGGTGACTTTCAACTTCAGTAAGATCTAGAGATCCAAGACACATATTCTAGTCATATATACTTGTCGTAGTATTCCAGCAACTTATTTTAGTTTTAAAACTATAAACTTGAAGTTATAACTTAGCTGTTCTCACCCACCCTCTCACGGCCTGCATCGTTACTCAGGCTTTTTAGAAGCGCGACTAAAACATCAATAATTAAAAAAACATTTCTGCATAAGAGAGTCAAAGTTCACGATTTAAACAACAGCAACAGTGTTTCAGGGTATTAAGTTATGGCTACATTTCTGAGTCAAATTTATGAGTTTTATGTTTAGGAAAAAAATCTGTTGTTGTTGTTGGATTTTGTTATATATATATTTACATTTCTTACACATGTTTTATTTTTAAGTCAAAATTTGAGATGACAATTTATGCAAGTTTCATCATAAACAACTATTTAACACGTACACAAAATGTTTCTCAACTATGTTTGTTTAGTTTTATTATTTTAGAAGTTGTAAAATGGTCAGTTATTCGGCTTTTAAGAAGACAAAAATAGTATAAAGAAATGTTTTAGACCTTAAATGGGGCCTGTTGGAGTCTGTGGATCCGAGAGTCCAAGTTCGCATCCCGTTATCACAAACTCGAACTCCCCACTAGGGGGCCGTAGGTACATGGTAAGAGTGACGGTTAAAACTAACTATTCAATTAGAGTAGCTCAAAATTTGGGTGCTGTTGGCTAGCTGCCTTGCCTCTTGCCCATATGTTTCTAATGTTACTAAGTTAATTAACTTTGCGTAAGTAACCGAAACAAACAAAAGACCACGTAACATTTCAAGAGCTACACCTATTTCACTTAACAGTTACGAACTTCTTCGTTGAAATGTACTCAAATTGTTTATATGATGTATGTGTGTGTTTAAATCTATGAAAGTGATTCAGTGTTGGTTTTTTTTAATATTCCTTCTTATGAAGAATAGCACAACACAGAAAGTTACTATGGGTGTATATATATATACAAGTATTCGACTGCTTTTGAGAAGGGTTTCTTTTTCGTCAATAGTTTCGTCTGAACCAACACATTATAACATACTCGAGACATTTGGAACAGTTCTTGTTTGTTTGTTTGTTTTATGTTTTCTATGGCAATTTGTGTAACTAATCAAAGGGAAATGTTATAAAAGTAACTTATTTCATTACGTATGTTATATATCTAATTCAAAGTAAAATACTTTTTATTAGTTAAATTTCACAAATAGCACAGTGTTTAATGGCGCTTAGGAATCACCATTCAAATAACTCATTTATACACTTAATACTAATATATTAGTCTTAAATTTTAAGTTGATACATTTTGATATTTCAAAAAAATCAATAGAAAATACAAGCTGTAAAATATATATCCTAAGACTTATTGCTATATCAAATCTTCAAAAATGTGACAGGGATCATTAATTCTCCTGTACAAATTATTTACATACTTTTCAAAATATTATTTCGAAGAATTCATAATAATTTTCGAATATAAATTAGGTTTAACATCAATATATTTCAGTTTTTTTTTAATCAAAGTTCGGACCTTCTATAATACAGATTTATTTAGTTTTGTTTGTTTGCAATTAAGCACAAAGCTACACAATGGGCTATCCTGTGCTCTGCCCACCACGGGTATCGAAACCAGGTTTGTAGCGTTGTACGTCTGCAGACATACCTCTGTGCCACTGGGGGGCATTTAGTTAAGTCAAAGGTGCAATCAAATCATCTTGATATGACTTTTTAATATTTGCTACAACTATGAGTAGATATGGATTTAAATCTTTTAAAATCCAATTAAAATAATAATTCAATTCGATTTAGTAAAATAACTTCTTTTAAGATAAGAGAAAATACACTGACTTTACCAGTGGAGCTTAAAGATAGAAATTTATATAGTATAAGAGTTTTAATTTAATTTTATCAATAATATCATCAGGTAGAACGTAGGGAAATGAATAATTCACCTTTATCTTGATATTTTATCGGTAAAACCTCTTTCAACAACTAAAATTTGTTGTAAATTCATTAGAGGTGAGTTTTAAAAGATAAATAAACAATCTCGTTTATTGAAAAGAATTAAAGCTTTCTTGACATAAAGTCAGAAATGAATCTCATCCTAAGTTTTGAAATAAATGCACTTATTGAAGTTCAAGAAACAGGACGTTACTCGAGGACAGAATTTTTTAATCTTATTTTCTTTTAGTATTATGGTATAATCATTCCTTACAAAATAAATCAATATCTTAATACACCTGCAAGTGATCATTTTAACTTACTAACATTTATTATTCACAGTTTGTGCTTTGAAACGAGTCAAGGAAGTTTTTGGATTAGTGGTATCTACATCATATTATGTTGATAAATTCATTAATATATAATTTTATTATTATCATCGTTAAGTTTCATCTTATTAAATATTATATATAAAGGATAATAAACTGATGAGGTTAATATTTGTTTTTAAATTTACATTCTTACAAAAATACCAAAAATGATCTCCTTTTTTCCAGATGTTTTTTTTTGTGATCTGCAGAATTACTGACATCTGATTTCAGTAATCTGGTATCAGTTATAGTTCTTTCGTTTAGTTCACCGAAATTCATTTGTAGTTTTAACTCTACATCTTTAAGATACTAGATGCTGCACCGCTCAAATTCAGTTATATCCATTGTAACAATTGTTATCTAAATTTGTTGTAAATACGCACGATGGTGTAATAATGACTATAATTTGAAAAAAATGTGTTGTGTATATTGACCACATCCGCACAATAAAATAGTTTTCTGGTGAATAGTGGTTTTCATATTAGCGTGGGTCGAACGAGCCTTAGTTGTCAGGTTTCCGGGCTGAAGATCGAAGGTTCCAAGGTTTGAGACATGGTGCTGCTGAACACGCTCGGCACTTTCAGCCGTGAGCGCGTTATAAAAGTAACACTCAATCTCGTTATTCGGCTAAAAAGGCCCAAACAAAGCCCCTGTGACGGGAGTTGAGGTTGCAGCTGGCTGGCTACTCTCTCTCTTTGATCAATAGTTCAAAATTATGGACGGCTATACCTGAACCAAAGAGGTCTCTAACTTGACCATTCAGTCAATGTGCGCATAAGACTACGATCAGGTTAAAAATTCCACTTCATGATAGTGTAATGGTTAAAATATTTTATATTAAACTACTGAAAAAGAGCGCTATTTATATTACACAAACAGATACGATGAGCTGTTGAATTAAATTATGAGTCATCTTTAATTTTTCACAAGAAACACAGATCCATTTAGCTTTAGAAGAAATGTGTTATTCGTTTGTCGTTGTTTAAAACATACTTAGAGATGCCATATCGTTTTAAAGTTGTGTTAAACAAAAGTAAAAAAGGAATATGACTTATAAAACCAAAAAAGACTGCCCGTCACACATGCAATTCGACACTATATATTATTTTACTTTATGTGTGTAACAAGTGATCGGTTACATTTTACGAAAAACCGGAAAAAATATAAATATGTACATAGTAAGTAGCCAGAACCAAAAATCGAAATTCACTGTCACACACGTTCATATTAAAACAGAGTGGGATAGCGGTAAGGTTCAGGGTTCTATCCCCCTCAAGAGACAGAGTGAAGATAGCCCATTGTGTAGATTTGCAAGAAGAAAACTACAACATCGTATAAAACATTTATTGTCAGTTGAGAAACTTTTGGAGAAAACTACAACATCGTATAAAACATTTATTGTCAGTTGAGAAACTTTTGGAGAAAACTACAACATCGTATAAAACATTTATTGTCAGTTGAGAAACTTTTGGGTTTGAACTCTTATATTCTTTTGATCTGTCACTCCCTGTGATAGCTGTAAGGTTCAGGGTTCTATTCCCCTGAAGTAGACAGAGGGAAGATAGCCCATTGTGTAGATTTGCAAGAAGAAAACTACAACATCGTATAAAACATTTATTGTCAGTTGAGAAACTTTTGGGTTTGAACTCTTATATTCTTTCGATCTATCACTCCCACTGTATTTATCGTAAAACATTTAACACTGTATTAATTAAGTGATTTGCACGTGTGCATTTTAAGTTTACATAATTTGGATATCATTGCTCCGCACAAGATCTCCCTTTTTTTACTGTCAGTCTATGCTTGCAGTCGCTCAATGCTTTCATAAAGTTTAACCTGT
>NW_013668601.1:73243-76514 GCF_000517525.1 Limulus polyphemus
GAAAATTCGAGAGAACCTTGAGTTCT
Source organism: Limulus polyphemus (assembly GCF_000517525.1). NCBI lineage: Eukaryota > Metazoa > Arthropoda > Merostomata > Xiphosura > Limulidae > Limulus > Limulus polyphemus. Next base: position 73,270 of record NW_013668601.1, read on the forward strand.
CGACATGTTGTAGCACAAGATAATTAGTGTGCGGACCACTATCATTTATATAGTGCTCTGTGAACACAAATTAGTTAGCATAACTCAGTTAAATGATGAAAATTATGTGTCTGTTTACTTGTGACCACTCAGTGTATATATTCTTAAAGAAGGAGTAAATAGAGTTAAAGACATAATCCATAAACACAGAAAATATTTAAAGAAATTCACTGTTAACAAGAATAAGCAAACATATTGTTGGCATGAACGTGCTTTATAGTCACTATGAGAATAAGCTATACACTGGATAGGTGAAGTGAAAAAAAATGTTCTTAACCACTATTCAGTTTTTCATATTATAAGGCCACACAATAGCAGATATAATAAATAAACTTAGTATTCCGAAAACTGTTTAATATGTTTGATACTTTCACTATGATATAGGTCCAGCTTATCTATCTTTGGTTAACTTGTGTTCAGAGTTTCTGACAAGGAGTGGAATTCTCCGAAACTAGTAAAACCCAATAACACACGTTGATCAAAGTGTGGATTGAACTGGACCTCCCTTGAATTTAGTCTTCGAGATTAAACAATTTTCGGAATACTAAGTTTATTTATTAACAATAAACAAGTTATGAATAAAAAAATTAATTATCGAATATTTATATTTTTTTACACAGCGCACGCGTCGTCAATCACGCCAGTAAAGTTGACAATAACTTTTTTCATTTGTAAATATATACATGTTACATTTTGTATAAAGATCTATGGTTAATCAAGGAACACTAAAACCATATAGGTAACGAGATGTATACACACTTTAAAACTGATGAAGAAAGCATGATTACACTTTGGGGTTCATCCAAAAAAAAAAAATCTTGTAGCGTAATATGTAAGTTATTTTGTATTTTCCAACTTCATAAACATCATATAAATACAGGTTAATTGCAAATTATCATAAACTACGACTAAAGATTTACCCATTCCAGTCGATATTGGTCTGAAATACATTAGATAGTATTTAAACAAATACTGTAATATTATCAGAGAGAAAGAACCAATATCAACACGTTAATTATCGTGTGTTTGCTTGTTGTTAAGCTATAACTACGCAAAGGGCGATCTGTGCCCACCTCGGGTATCGAAACCCGGTTTTTAGCGTTATGAGCCGCCAGATTTACCGCTGAATCAGTAGAGGGCTAATTATCATCAGTATTCTATTAAATATAATAAGAAGATTAAAGATTTTGAGGAAGAAACTTTTTATTCTAGTAATCTTTACATTAATCTTCCTATTGAAAAAATTGAAAAGTCCTTCATCGGCAATTTCAAGACATTTGAAGAATTCTGTTAAACTTATGTTTTGTATTAGTAACCATAGATGTTTCTATAGTGATGTTGCACATAAGATTAACGTTGTTTCATAATAAACGAATTCTTATAAGCCATATATTTTATACTTGACAACGCATTTGTATAATTCAACCACCACATATTTCAGAATATATTGAGAATACCAATAGCAGATAATTTCAGCAAACAAGTCGCAAAATTTATATTTATTTTAACGTGAATTTCCAATCAGCAGTGTAAATTTCAAGTAATTATTTAATAATTTGTACCATGTTATAAACTGATTTAGGGGGCTTGGCATGATCTCTTGTTTAAGGCACCTGACTTGCAATCTGATGGTCGCGGGTTCGAATCCCTGTCACTGGGGCTTCATAATGTTGTGGTCAATTCTACTATTCGTTGATAAAAGAATAGCCCAAGAGTTGACGGTGGGTGGTCTTGAATAGTTACCTTCTCTCTAGTCCATTACTGCTAAATTAAATAGCACAGATAGCCCTCGTGTAACTTTGCGCAAAATTCGAAACATAACAAAACAAATTAACTGATTTGGGATTAACCTCTGTGAAAACATTTGTGCTTTGATCTCAGCCAAAATAGTGAAATCAAATGTTCAAAATAATAATAACATTTTAAGGATGATATTTTCCGAGTTTTTCAAACGATAGAAAAAATATATTCATGATGGTTAACTTTTTAAAATCTAAAATCTCCAAAGATGATGCATTGAAAAGTGTGGTTATGCAGGGATACTACGTGCCTGTAATTTTCATTTACTTGGGTATTTGTAGCTTTCACAAACACTATTTAAGAAAGTTGTTAGGTTCCTTTCGATCTAGTTACCACTGTTTTGTCTGATACACCTGAAGTATCGCCTTTGTTTTCTTGTAAGAAACGTTTCTTCAAAATTATACACACTATGAGTCCAATTAGACAGCAACCTTTTATACTGGCAAGTCAGATGATTTATCGAGTATATAACCTCTACTATGTTTCAGAAGGTTTGACCAACAGTTACATTGGTAGCGTGACTGAGAGAAAATAGCATTGTTGTTTCGTGTATATAATGCTATGTTTTCTCAGTCTCGAAAAACTTTAATAATTTTTAACAAACGTAAAGTCTTCACCACTGCTACAAAGAGCTCTACCCAGTAAATATGCAGTCCTCAGTTTTTAATATAAAGATTGTTTCATTGTGTTTTACATGTATTTAATCGTTCTTTTTCAAACTCAGTTTGGGTCAGAGAATTCGGATTTAGTTCGTACTATATTTCCTGCTATAAACTCATGTAATTCAGCAGATCCTATCTTGTCACTCTTTTGGTTATTCAGTTCATCTGAGAATTCCACACAAGTTTTATAACAGAAATAATTATTAATTATTATCATTTCTCGTCGAGATGAGCTTGAAAAATGCGTTTTAGTATATTGTTCGGAGATGTTTTTTTTGTGATTGATATAGCTTTTTATTACTACATTAACTAATTTATAAATATCTAGCATCCTATTCTAAATATATATAATCAAAAACCATGAAAAAAATCATAAAACACATATTAAATGTCATAAAGCACCAAACATAAAAGTTACATATTATATATATTTGAGTTTGAATAATTGTCGGCAGATTATACTAGTAATGCAGTTTTCTGCAAAACTTTTACACGTAATAACCAAATTAAATTATGGTAAAGCAAAGGGGCTTATATTAGATTAGATAAAAATATTTAAAAATTGACTATAATTTCACCGTTATCATTGCCTTAAAGAATTGTAATTCAACTAGATTTGCTAGATAGGGAACAAAACGAAATATCGCATTCTTCTAATATCTTTAGCCTAGAATAGCTCCGCTGAGTTTTTCAAATACAAACTTTTAGCTCATAGCTCCGTCATCTCTTGACCGATTTGAGATA
>NW_013668601.1:77045-105888 GCF_000517525.1 Limulus polyphemus
GGTGATCAAAAGTATTACATATATAATTGAGCTAATTTTTGTCAATAACTGACGGACGTCAACGTACTTATTTTTTCACATAAAGATAGAAAGCTCGTTTTGACATAAACCGATTAAACGAAAAAGTTGTTGTGGTATTTTTTTCTTTGTCTTTTTAGATGAATTTACAATAAAATACTACGTTTGAATATTATGATATAATACTAAAATTATTAGTGAATAATTTAAAGTAGACCGACTGCGTATGTAATCTTCTTTTTCTTACATAATTTTCTGCAATTTTAGAAGAAGTTACAGCTGCTATTCATAAAATGTGTAATAAGATTTCTTTTGACAATATGTAAAGAATTTTTACAGGAGAATTATGATTTTTAAATAAAACTAAATTTGTTCTTAATACTACTACTACTATAGTTTTATGATAAAATTTAAAGCTCCCCCAGTTATAACCATTGGTGCTATTGAGCATGCGTATTTTGATGTGTCGACATGGAAGACAACACATCAGATATCGCCAGCCGCAATGAAAAGGTAGCAGCAGGTTTAAAAAAAGTAGGTTGTAGCTTTTCAGTGTTCTATTTTTATTTAAAATTAAAGCTTATTATATTTTCATTTATAATTTTAATCCGAAAATAAACGTTTTTTTTTCCAAATGATATTTTTTTAATTAATTTTAATTTTCGGGCGGCGTTGTTGTACCGAGGATTGTTTTGTTTTTAAAAATATAAACTTTTGCAGTGAACTTTTTGCAGTCTTAACTATTATTGTAAGGGTATTTCCGTCAGACGAGTTTTGCGTAAGTATTAACTTTAATAAAAGTAAGTTTGAAGTTTTAGACTAACATTTTTCGTAGAAAAATTAAGTTAATGGCTTCAATCACGAAAGTTGAGAGAAGACGAAACCATTGAAATTATATCAATCCCTCAACTAAGGCTTAACTGAAAGTGAAAGGGTTTTAAAAAAAAACATAACATAGAATTTCGTACGTCTTGCTTTTGAAAAAAACTCAAAAGATACAAACAATATCAGTATAATTATATTTTATGCTGTACGGTAGATATATTAATTTCTTTCTCCCGTTATCTGTTGAGTTGTGCTTGATACAGTGATAGTCACGTGCTGTCTTTCCTGTTTCCCTTTTGGTGTGGCATTAATTTATTCATATATTTGCATGTTGTTATACGCATAGTTTTTATCATGGGATTCGACATTTATAAGAAACAAGTTATAGATACTTTATAAGTGGAAGTTCATTGTCATAGAGGAAATACTGGTATCTGTGAGTTGTTCACATAATTCATTCACATGTCATGGTATCTTGTATTTGTATTACTAGTCCTGTTTTTTAGCATATACATCCATTGATTAGTTGCAATGTTTGGTATAACAAGTTGTATTGACAACTAGTCACTTGGCTGAATAATTTTATGGGAAAGCTTGATAAATATCTAAATGATAAGAGCTGGCTTTGAGGATTTTTTAAAATTGGAGTGGATGAGAACAGCCTCAATGGACCAACAGTCCCCATGTTCTCCATAAATGCTAACATTTAAACTTTCAAGGCTGTCCTTGTATATCCACTCCTTTTGTTTGTTTTTTATAAGAAAGTCATCAGTCCTTATCTTAAACTCTTGGAAAGTACTAGCCTACAATGCTGTTGTTGGCAACTCCGTCAAAAAGACAATCACACTGTGAGAAAAAATATAACTGTCTTTATTGTAACCTAGACCAGGGGTTCTCAAATTTCTCAGCACAAGGTCCCTTAGGAATATTCTTCATTCTGAATGAGGTTCCACACCCAGTAAATCTATAGATACTGTGTACCTTAACAGTTTGTGTGCCTTATTTGCTACAGTTTTGGAACTCTTATAGACTCACTTTTCCAAAATTTATACTTCTGCCCTCTTGTTTACAGGATTCAGCACAAAGAAATCGGAGGCATTTATCCTCTCATTCCTTCAAGTAATCTTGTAAATTTCAATAACATCACCTTTTACCCTTCTTTTCTTAAGAGAAGATAAGCAGAGATCTTAGCTTATCCCTTTAAGGTAATCCTTCTAACCTCAGACTCTTTCTAGTAGCACTCCTCCAAACCTTTTCAAAAATGTCAATATCCTTTCTTAGATAGAGATTAAAACTGTACATATTGCTTCAAGTGTTCAGGCCTATCTAGTGATTTCTATATAGGGTTAAATACCTCCTTTGACTCTTAAACATTGTGTCCATAAATACACCCTATAAATTTATTAGTTTTAAAACTGGCATCAGAGCACTGTCTTGATGGCTTGAATGACTTATGCACCATTATGCCATGATCTTTTTCTTTAGTCACACCATTGAGTGGATTCCCATCTATATTACACACATGATCCAGTTAGTCATTTGACAAACATTTTTCCAACTTACCAATTGATCCAAATCATTCTGTAGCACACGTACTTCATCATCCTCATTATAGCTATAAATGCTGGCCACCTAAGACACTTGAACAGAAATGAGCAATCTAATTACTTAAGAATGTAATTACTTAATTACATTGTTCATTGGAAATGCAGATGTAAATGCATAAGTTATTCAAACATAATGTTGCTATTCTCTGTGTGAATATACAATAATATTAATCCATTTAAGATTTATTAGAATTTTATTATTTATCATTAACTTGAAAACAAATTAGAGTAGTGTTTGAAAATGGAATTAATAAGGTTAACAGGATATATCTCTATACATTTGTATACTATATAGCATATATTATGAATTTTCCTAGAAAATATAACAATGTTAAACACAAGGCAAAGAAACAAGTGACAAACTTTAATTTCTAAACTGAACCAACATTTCAAAGCAGCAACTGGGTGACAGTTCAGCATCCAAATTGATCAGAAACAGGTTAAGCTTCACATTTAAAGCCAAATGATAAATAGCTTGGCACTCCTAATTCATTCCAACAAGTAAAGGAACTCTCTTTTCACTCCTCTTTCCTCAGTAATGTTAAGAAAATGTGGATTGGTCAAATAACATGTGGGCAAATGTCTCATTCAAAAATAAATCATACTTAACATTGCACGCAATTATGAGACGTGTATCCATTTGGAAAGTCTGGCATCTAACCCCACTTTCACAAAGGAAATACATCACTGTGTTTGTGATAGCATTCTAGTTTAAGCAGGAATCAGAGTTGGTTATAATAAATAAACTTAGTATTCCAGAAGTTGTTTAATCTAAGTTCAGAGGAGGTCCAGTTTCACCTACAATTTGATCAACATGTGTTATTGGATGACTACAAAGCACATTCACACCAAAAGTATGGTTGATCAGAGTAGGTTGTCATATTGACCTTTTTGTACTATGACATGGAACTTGTATATGATTGAACATATGTATTATGAAGACACTTCACGGCACGATTCGCTTCCAAGCAGTGCTGATGAACTGGAAGTAACTCCAACAGAGGAATGACCCATATTTACCCAGCATCCCATTGATTCACTAATTTTAAGCTTGCCCCAGCAATGTATGACTCACATTAGCGACTGAGGTGGTCACACATTATCAACAAATGTTTTCTAATATCTTTAATATCAAATATCTCTGGATATGAATTCCAGTTGTAGATATTTGCATATAAAAGTTTGTGACTGGCCACATGACACATGTTTTGCTTTAAAATCATCACAGGTATTAAATTGACGTTATTTGACAACAGTAACCGTGCCTTGTCATAGCTTGAATATAGTAAGCTGATTATTCATCAATTGACATTATATGATAACAGTAACTGTGTCTTGTTATAACATATAATGTCAATTGATGAATAATCAGTATTATATTCAAGATAACAGTAACTGTGTCTTATTATAACTTGAATGTAGTAAACTCTAAATTATTCATCAATTGACATTATATGATAACAGTAACCATGCCTTGTCATAGCTTGAATATAATACTGATTATTCATCAATTAACATTATATGATAACAGTAACTGTGCCTTGTTATAACTTGAACATAATACTGATTATTCATCAATTGACATTATATGATAACAGTAACCGTGCCTTGTCATAACTTGAATGTAGTAAACTCTAATTATTCATCAATTGACATTATATGATAACAGTAACCATGCCTTGTCATAGCTTGAATATAATACTGATTATTCATCAATTGACATTATATGATAACAGTAACCATGCCTTGTCATAGCTTGAATATAATACTGATTATTCATCAATTGACATTATATGATAACAGTAACTGTGTCTTGTTATAACTTGAATATAATACTGATTATTCATCAATTGACATTATATGATAACAGTAACCGTGCCTTGTCATAGCTTGAATATAATACTGATTATTCATCAATTGACATTATATTATAACAGTAACCGTGCCTTGTCATAACTTGAATATAATACTGATTATTTATCAATTGACATTATATGATAACAGTAACCGTGCCTTGTCATAACTTGAATATAGTAAACTCTGATTATCTCTTAATTATTTTGAGAAGTATATTTTTTCCATTAAATTACAAAAAGTAATTTATTCTAGATTTATAACAAAGAAATTGGTACTTTGTAATTAAAGTTAAGATTTTTGTACCATTATTATTGGTTATAGCATTAATGCTAAATGCTTAGCACCTATTAATATAGGTAGATTCATATCTTCCAACTAGAAAGTATTGATTATTCAGTCTTTATTTTTACAAGAAATCATATTAATATCTTGGATATTTTATAAATAAGGTTTAGGCCAAACCTTTTATTTGCAGTTGAAGAAATTCCAGCAAAAAAACAAGGGAGCAAAGAAAAGATCTGAAAAGTTGAGCGACAATTCTGAAGCATTAGCTAAACAACAAGATATTGATTTGGTAGGTGTTAAAAATGGAGTTGTTAATCAGGCCAAAAGTAAAAGCAAATTTGTTTGCCCTAACCTGACCTACCCCAAAAAATTAGCCAAACTTAAAATGTACATTTTAGGGAGGAAACAATATAGAATAAATGTAAGCTACAGTATTTTTTTAACATTATAAACTACTCTTTGCATCTGACATTGAAATGTGTAATAGGTTGACTAGATGAATCTTCATTCATGACAATTAACTGTGTAAATGACCCAGACAGACCATAACAAATGTACCATAATGTTGTCTAAGCATCCAAAAATTGCAAAATTCAGTAATTGTTTTGTGAATATAAAAGATATACTCCAGAGAAAGAATACCAATGTGAAAAATTGACTTTGTGAGTATTTAGTGATGACTAGATGTGATTCGTTGTTGTTACTAATCTATTAAACACTGTAGACTTGGAACTTAAAAATAATGATTAACTTGTGATTGCACAATCAGACAAATTTGAAAGTGAAAATTTGTTCAAACCTGATGTCAACGAGTAGATAAAAGTGGCTAAGCAATTCGGTAAATCACTGTAATACAGGTATGTTCTCCATTTTAAATTGCTTAAATGTAGTACTGTCTAAGAGTATAAAATAAAACATTTTTATCACTTATCAAAATTTTTAAAAAAACATGGGTTAAGTTTAAGCAAACAAACACTACTTTGGTGGTGATCTCATAAAGAAAGAAAGAAGAACAAAAGATGTTATTTGGGTTTATTATTTTATAATCTTAATATTTAAATTGTAGGGAAAAATTATGAAATGTTGCCTCATCTACTACAGTTTATTCTGAGAAACAAAAAAAAATAACTGTTAAACACCAACTGATAGTTACACTTAGGAAATCATAATTGTAGATTAATGAACGTTGACACCCATAATGCATTACTGCTTTTAAATCCATTATAAATGTTGCACTGTCTTTATTACTTGATTATTGACTTTTCATGTTTGTGATGTCTGTCTTGTGAAGTTTCTAAATTTTATTGTAGTAGTAGTAGTATACTTATAAAATGTTTTTACTTGCATGGGATTAGCATGTTATGTTTTTTTCATGTTGAAAATGTTACCTAAATGAAATTTGCTATATGTATGGAAACTGCATGATATTTCTATATTTGTTTTTGTTTTTTTTATTACCAGTATCTTACAACTCATATACGAGTCAAAGAATTTATAAAGCTTAAGTTGTAAAATAATCTCAATACAAATAACTATAAGTAAAAACTTTATTGTGGAATTTTGGTTAATTAAGTAATAAGTTTCATTATAATTTGTAATGGAACAAATTAAGAGTACATTGCCCTGCTAAAAGTATCCAACCACCCTTTGAACATTTGAAAAGGTCTACCCAGCATGCTCATTGGGAATAGATACAGATGCACATCATATAGATTAGTATAACAATAGTGTGCACAAGATACAAAAAATTGCAACTTTTAGAACTAGGAGATAATAGGTTAACTTTTTCAGTTATTTTTTAGTTCTAATCTATGTATTTACTTTGATCAGAAGTTATTGTCTATGCATAGAATGTTGTTTGAGTTTATTCAAAAATATCAGGAACTCGTGTACGACATTTAAAATATATTACTATTAATCTAAAGTACTGTTGAAGTGGGAAAATTATTCTTTTGTCAGAATTTTGAGGAAAAAAAACAACAGAAAATCATATTTGTAACTTACTCGATGGTTGTATTGCATCCAATGTAACCACATGAGTACAAACACCACTTGTGAAGTCTCTACAAAATATTTCCATGAATATACTTACTTTGGTATATGCGCATTTCCTCAGAAATGTTCACTATCATTTTGTTTTTGTGTGAGTCCATCAACATGGATTCTTGATGATTGGCTGTCATTTTAGGGCATATAAGTCTGCACATTTAAATACCCTTGGATATCAAGAAACTTTAAATGAATACATTTCAGGAGCCATGTTAGAATATAAGTGGTCCAATGTAGCAGGATAATGTTTTCTGACACAAAAAATATACAGAATATCCTATTATTGGTACATTATCAACATCTCAAAATGGCCCATTCAGAGCCTAATTCTAAACTTTGTAGAATAAGTTTAGAAGAATCTGGAATAATTAAGCCTGTAGCTTAGATGATGGCCTTCAGATTGTCATCAACTGGGGCTGAATTCTGTAAGCAGCAATGAAGGAAAAGTATATCTGACCTTACTTCAGAGCATTTATTTAGGCCCAGACCATTTCTACATCATATTAGGCAATGATTACTTGGACGGACCCCTTTCTTTTCTTTTAGCAGTACAATGTATTCATAAATGCCTCGACCATCTATTATTTTATTATATAGTGAAACCATGTACATGATCATGAGCTGTTAGCGAGTTTAAACATCATTCAAATTAATTAATTAATAGAACATGTGAATTTTGAAGCCTAACCCATAGTAATCTTATTGGGTTTAGTTAAGATGTTGAGACAAGAAAAAATATATTTATAATGAATATCATTTAAATTACAAGCTAATATACCAAAGGCTTTGGAATGTAATCAGCATTTTTAATCAGTGATCGCTTGCATTGTTATTTGTGCAAGGCTTTGCAAGGTAACTAAAAGTGAAGACTAACATAAGTTTTTAATGTCAATTAGAACAATTATGTATTTTTATAAAGTTGAGTACCATATGTTTAAGTCTGTACTGACAGAAATAGAATGAAAAGGGGAAATTTGTTTAAACACTATATGTATATCATATTTTTTATTTTCAGTAAAGTGTATGTGTACAATATTCTGTTACTACAGTGTGTGTTTACAATATTTTTTGTACAGTGTGTACTGTATATTTGCATACACTGTGTGTGTACAATATAGTTAGTATAGTGTATGTGTAAAATATTTTTAATACAGTGTGTACAGTATATTTGCATACACTGTGTGTATAATATAGTTAGTATAGTGTATGTGTAAAATATTTTTAATACAGTGTGAGTGTAATAGTGTAAAATATTTTTAATACAGTGTGAGTGTAATAGTGTAAAATATTTTTAGTACAGTGTATGTGTACAATAGTTTTTAATACAGTGTCTGTGTACAATATTGTTAGTACAGTTTATGTGTACAATAGTTTTTAATGCAGTGTATGTATACACTATTGTTAGTAGTGTACGTGTACAATATTTCACTAAACTATATGTACATTTGTGAATCACATATTTAGTTTATTGGTTTAAAGAAGCTAACATCTAAAATTTGTTTATCAAAATTTTGGAAAATAGTTATGATAAATACATTGCGTGTGTTGCATAATGTTAAAATTTACATAATGCTAGATAACTGATCATGCTTATCCTGATTGTCAGTATTTTTCTAGAACATAGTCTCTTCTTGTATGCTGAACGCAATCAAGACTCGGTCAAGTGTCCTTGAAAGAAATAGGTAAGTAACATCTGTTATAGAATGAATCTGTTGACATCTGTGTAAATTTATCAGTGAAGTTTTCTTTTAACAACTGATTAATAGTGATTATTAATTAACAAACGAAGCAGCATATTATCAAATGTTTTGGTAATATTTATTATTTGAAGATGTTCTTTTATTCTATAGGAGTTAAGGGGAATGCCCCTGCTGTAAACTATTTCAATCTTAGTTTTTAAATTAGGTATTTGAACTCACTTCTGGCCAAGTTTTCAAGAATTAAACATTTAGAATAATTGCTTACAAATAACTTTATATGATCATAGACAGTTTTATCAATCATTTTCTTGAACCAAATCTATACCAGATTTTATCTCCATGCTGGTGTATAAAGAAATGTAAGTATAATAAAAAAAAGTGTAATAGTACTGTCTGTTGTCTGTCCATGTAACTACTTCACAGGGTGTGGATGTATCTTCATCAAATTTGATATAGAGATTTATTGGGGTCATGGGGAGACGCATACAAATTTTAAGTTTTGCTGTTTTTATGGGTGTTTTTGCATTTTCACGTTTTTTACCACTACTTCGCCCTCTGTTGATGGATCTTCACCAAATTTGGCATGAAGGTTTGTTGGTTCCGTGGAAAGATACATGCAAAATTGCAGGTTCACATTTTGTGTTTTGCAGTTTCTATGGCCATTTTTGTATTTTTTTACAATTACATATAAGGGAAGCAACTTTTCATCTCCGAAGATAACCTTTCATTCATCATGAATTTACATAACTTCCCTCCAGGGGACGGGTACTCCAGCTAGTTGTTAATATTTTACTGTTTACTGGAAAAGACTGTCACTGTTTAAATATACTTGCAGTTATTTTCACTGTTTCATTTTCAGCATTATAAACCATGTAATTAATACAAAACTGAGTAACTGTTTTATTCTATTAAACTAAAAGTTAATTCTTCCAACATGTTCAATAATTTTTTTTCTAATAAAGGTACATTGCAAAACAAAGTGAATCATGTAAGAATATTTTGTTTTATATAATTACCTTCCAGTGTTAAACTCTGCAAAAGAATAGGTTTTGTCATTCGTACATGAATAATTTGTGGTTCACATTCAATGTTTGTTTCTTCTTGGTTATGTACACTTTTGTGCTAAATCAAATGATTGGGTTATAGCAGTTCTTTCTATGTAGGGCCCGGCATGGCCAGGTGATTAGGGCACTTGACTCGCAATCTGTGGGTCTTGGGTTGAAACTCTCGTCCCACCAAACATGGTCACCCTTTCAGCCGAGGGGCTGTTATAATGTGACAGTCAATCCCACTATTTGTTGGTAAAAAAAGTAGGCCAAGATTTGGCGGTGATGACTAGCTGCCTTCTCTCTAGTTTTTCGTTGCTAAATTAGGGATGGCTAGCACAGATAGACCTTGTGTATCTTTGCGCAAAATTCAACACACACCAAACCTTCTATGTAGAGTAGGGATTTACAAAGTGTAACTAGCAAGTAACATGTTGACAATAAAACTGTTTAAAGTTGCAGGCTGTTACTTGTCACTTAAAACAGTTAATTATTACTGTTCACACAAATGAAATCATACTTCATGACAAACCACCAGTTTGCTTTGTCACTCAATAGGATGGCTTTATAATGCACCCCAAGAACTGCTTGCAGTCAAATCATGTAGGCTAGAGAGTAAACAATGTGGCTTGCCCCTTGCATTGAATGTGGCTCATGGAGCACAGTAGGTTAGGGACTCCTGATCTACAGTGTACAGTGTATTAAGTAATTTAATGCCATTCTTATTATAGTACATAATTATGTGTGTAAGGCCATGTTTAGAAAAATACAGCTCAAAAGTTCGTAAAAAGATGTGTAAAACAACTGCTATCCAATAATTTCAATCATTGAGCTGCTCCTGCCGCACGTAATGGATTAATGTTTATCGGAAATTAAGTTCCAAGCACAGTGAACTATGCTTGGAACTACCCAAACTTGTGATTACTGAAACCAAGATAGACTTTTGTTTTTGAACTTGTATGTCATGTTAATTTCCATCTCATTGACTTACAAGATTAAATTTAGTAGGATAGATCTGGAAATAACTGCTAGTTTCCAAGTAAAAAAAAGTTATCATAAATATTTGTTCTTATATACTGTTTCATGACTATCTTTTATTCCAAACATGTTAAATTTTAATTAAGATTTTCAAGTTCTCATAAATACTGATTTGTGTTGATCTTACTTTATCTTAAATTCTAAGATGACAAGTATTTTATTTTTTTCTAAAGGTTAATAATGTTGTGTTTTTGTAGATAATTTGTGAAATGTCCTCTTGCAATTAAGTAAACAAATGAAGGCTGGAAAAGTTTTAAACATTATTCATCTTAAACCTCAGTAAAATGCTTGAATTTCTTTTTTCCAGTTGGACCAATGTGAGAGTAATTTATGTTATTATTATAAAAGTAAATTTGTGTTTAATAACATCTTAAAGTGTTAAAAATGGTGGTTTGGCTCAATGCTTCAACTCAGTGCAAGACCGGCAAGTCAGTTGGCTTAGACACAGACCAGTGAAGTTGTCAAGTCACTTTTCTATTAGACCAGTGACTTAAAAGAAATATTTTTGGGGCACTGTAACATTTTCTGCTTATTTTAACTGTCAAAAGCGATCATATAACTCGTAGCTTTTGTTCTTGTATAGCTGATTACCAGATCAAACTTACACTACACATTTATCATTCATCTTGGATCTCATGACTTTCCATTATTAAACCTAATGTAGTACTCATAATAGAAAGACATTATAAAATATGAAATTTGATAAGTGTAATCTCTTTCAAACTTCATAATCCAAGACTTTGTAAGTCCTACTACCTCAAGTAAATGTACTTGGTTTTGTTTTAATATTAATATTCCTATTTTTGTTTTGTGTTACTAATCATACTCTTATTTATTTATAACACATTCTTTGTTTTTCATAGTTTCCTCTGTTGTGTTTGTCTTTTTAGGAACTTGTCATCCACAGAAAGTTTGACACAGAATACGCATCAACCAAATGGTTTAATGTGTGAGACACATGCTTTTATAAATGGAGAGATTGAACCAGAAGTGCCATTGAAAAGTAGTAATGTTGAATTGAAGAGAAGGAATCAACAGCTTGCTCACTTGCTAGAGGGTCATATACAAGCCAATGAGCAGCTGGAGTATCAGCTTCAAGAACTGGTTAGTATAACATAAAGTAAAAAAACATTAAACATTACATCAGTTGCTTTTCATGGTTACACTTCTGAAACATTTACTGTGGATTTAGTGAAGCTTTAATTGACTTTAATGAAAGAATAAAGTATCTTAAAGTGCTTAATTTGTTTTTATTTTTTAGGATAAAAAAAATTGTGTCAAACTTCATTTTAAGTTAAATTCACAACTGGTTGTGAAGAATTCTATCCCATGTTTAACATTTCTTTTTTAAATAATATTATCCTATTCTATGCATTTGTAATCTGAATATAACATTACTACGTATATAAAATAAGCATTTCCTGGAATGCTTGTCTGACCTTATGATAGTTTCTCAAGATTCATAGCTCCAAAATTTACAACAGTATTATATTTATATCTAACTTTTAATCTTAATAGTGTAAAGCTGTGTTGTTGTTTTTTCTACTATTCTTATGATATTTAATAAAATAAATGTGTACAGAAAAATGTCTTAGTAGAATATCATTTTATATATCTTTAGTACAATTTTAGTTATTTCAAAATTAATGTAACTTGGCTGCAGTAGCACTTACAAGTCACATTATTCTAACTTTACTGGAAGTGAGAATTTTTGTACTTCGTCTCTGAGTAAAAATCTAAAGTTGTTGTTACATGTGGTTTAATTATCATGTTTTTTTTTTACTTCTTCTTCATTGTGAAGAATATTTTATTTGTATCTTTTAGTTGTAGTTTATTAGTTTGGTAATATTTTCATCATTTTCTGGGTTCAAGATTTAATTTTGAATTTTGTGAATTACAATTTTACTCTCTCGGTAGTGTTCACCTATATTTGTGTGCAATAGTCATGTATAATTCAGACTTTTTATTACATAAGAAAAATCTTATGTTGCATTAAGTTTAATTAAACATTGAAGATTTTAATATAGATTGTGGTGCATTACGCTCGGTTAAATCTGATTAAGCAGTGAAGGATGAATGCTAACAAGCCTGACAGAACAAATTCAACTTTAAATAAATAACTCCAAACTCAGCATTTAAAAATTTTTTGTTGTTGTTATTTATCATAACTTTTTTTTTTTTATGGTCAACATTCTTGTGACACATAACAAAATGTACAAATCTAGCTGCCAGATTTTGTAGGAATTTTCCTGCTTTTTAAAGTAATTTTGTAAGTGACTCTAGCTTGAAAGCTTTCCAGGGCACTTAGCTTCAGATATATCCTGAGCTTGAAGTGAAGAAATTCATTCATCTGGAAAGCACGAGAGGAATTTAGTAGTCACCTGTTTATCCTAAGACTATATGCATTAGAGTATGAATAGAAAAACAAACCTGTATTTTAATGTTTTCTATATTTACCTCATAGCTTTAGTGTTAATATACTTTCTTGATAGAAAGCAAAGATAAGTCGGGCACAAAGAGAGTTTGAAAGAGAACGACGAGACTTACAAGAAAAAGCCCATAGAGATCAAACTACGTTAAAAGACCAGTTACAGGTTCATATACAAACCATTGGTATTTTAGTTGCCGAAAAAACAGAACTTCAGTCTACCGTGTCTCAGAACCAACAAACCGCCAAACAGAAAGCGGGTGAGAAACTGTGATTTATGTATATTTTCATATGCAGTTATAATAGCTAATATACTTGAACTTCTGTACTTTAAAATTTCCAAAACATTATACATCTAGATAACCTGTTTAATATTTCACAGTGTAAAACATTATAAGTCTGTCATTAAAGTATTTTTCTTTTATTTAAAAAATATGTGTGATTTAAAGCTTGTTTGATAGATGTTGTGTTGCTACAAGGTATTTAGCCCAGGATGGGAAACTGTGTAGCTTAATTTCCAGTTGTCTGTCTTAGAAATTTTTAATTGTGTAAATTTGTTGGTTACACGTGTAATGTAAAATATAGTTTATTTTACTTAGAATTTAAATATATTATTTCAAGTGGAAATTGAAGAACTGCAAGGAAGGTTGCGAGCATCACGACAACGTGTTTCTGACTTGGAAAGGGAACTGTCTAATGTATGTAGTTCAACTCAACAACTAGAAAAGGTTTGTATATTAAATGAATCATTTGATTAACTGTTAATTCCCCCCCCCCCTACTGTCTCAACAATTGTATGTCAACTACCACGTTTTTGGATATTAAAGCACAGAAGAGGAAACCATTTAAACAATATGAATATACTGTAATAAAAACCTTAGTAAATGCTGTTCGGTATAATTTTCCACTATGATTCTATCCAAGGCTTGGCTAATTTACATTCCTATTGAATCCATAAGCTAAACTTGTGTTATTTTTTGGTTATAGCAGTAGTGTACAAATAATTGTGAACACACAGATATTTGATGAAAATTAAAAAATAAAGTTATTTTCTTTAAGAATTTCATAATTAGTCCCTAACGCATCCCAATGCTAGTTAAATGATGACAGTTGTTACTGTATAGTTTCAGTTCTATAACACACCTCAAAGCCAGTTGTTACTGTATAGTTTCAGTCCTATAACACACCTCAAAGCCAGTTGTTACTGTATAGTTTCAGTCCTATAACACACCTCAAAGCCAGTTGTTACTGTATAGTTTCAGTCCTATAACACACCTCAAAGCCAGTTGTTACTGTATAGTTTCAGTCCTATAACACACCTCAAAGCCAGTTGTTACTGTATAATTTCAGTCCTATAACACACCTCAAAGCCAGTTGTTACTTGTAGTTGCTATCGTATATCGCTTTTAAGCTAGCTAACTAAATGATAACTTTTACCCTGCAGCAGATGTGAGCTTTTTTTTCCCGTGATATTGCTGAACAACAAATTTTACTTTGCTTAAAAATGTTTTCACTGAAATCCTGATGCAAAGAGGAGAAATTATTTTGTTTTAGAAGAAAATAATTCGTAGGTCCTACTTTTGCTGATTTATAACTAAATTTGTTGTAGCATTAAATATAATTTTTATGATGGCAAAAAGTCCTAGGACTTTCATCTAATAAATGATATTCGGAAGAGATACTTCATTTTTTTGTGCTAAAAATTATGATTACTGTAGCTTTTTTAAAATTTAAGGCTTATTTTAGACTTTGCTATGTTTATTACAGAGTAGCAAGGAATCTTCCAAAGAACTCGATAGGCTGAGGCTTGAAAATTATAAATTGAGGTGAGATGGTTCACATAGTCTAAAATTTTTTGGTATGAATTGTTCTCTCCAGTCTCTACGAAGCTAATGAGACCTGACACAGCCTGGTGGATAGGGTGCTAAACTTGCAATGTGCAGGTCACTGAATCGAAGGCTGTCCCTGAACATGCTCCCTCTGTCAGTCGTGAGGGGTGATATAATACTGTGAATCCCACTAATCATTGATAGAGAGTAGCCCAAGAATGGGAGGTGTTGACGAGCTACCTTCCCTCTAACTTATCAAAACTGGAGATGGCTAGAGCAGATAGCTCTAGAGTAGCATTTCACAAAGCTAAAACTTAACTAGGTATAAGTAGGACAAAGCTTGAGGCACATGTATTTTCAATTACCAAATTAAAATAATCTGAAATTTTTCCCCATAAATGCTGTTTTCTAAATTTGTATCCTCTTAATTTCTTAAGGTGAGGTATCATGATTATAAAACGATTGAAGATTCATATCCCCACAAACTTTTTTACTTCATAATAAGTTTACAATTCATTTATTTTATGATTTTCCAAGGCTCAAAATTAGCTGTATATAGCTGGCAAAAGGAAAGTGGGTTCTGGTGCTTGACCACTTACCACCAGTGACATTTATTTCAAGTTAATAATCCAGGCATGATTATGAATAGTTGTAAAACTTGTTAAAATTAGTATATAAAAAAAAATGGCTGTAAGGACAATATTTATGGGAGAAACTACACTAATGTAGTCAAACAGTAAATCCTTTGTGGTAGCTTATTATGCATTTTTCAGTGTAATTTTTTAAGTTCAAAATGGTAAATATATACAGTAGACTGGAATGGTAAATCAATTGTGGTTGATTTTTATTATAGCTTGCAATGCTCTCTGAAAGTTTACATCAGCTGACCAGTTATCTGCAAAGGCCACACAGATTGTGAATCCTTTTTTTCTTTTTCAGCATGATATTTTCAAGTTTTCTAGTAATTGTTTAATTTAGTAATGAATTAGGAGTTCTGTTATGTGAAAAAAATTAACTTTAATGTAAATGTTATTGAAACTTGAACCAATAGGCCTAAAACCTGTGATAAAAACCATGTTAACTGCAAATTTTTCCTCTCACCACATTCTTCTTAATTTGACCATTGTATATTTAATGTTAGGGGGTGTGTAGAAATATATCCTATATCTACTTTCAGCATTTAAACTGTAACTCTAAACTGTAATTTAAGTGTTCTTATTTGAAGAATTTGTTACAATTTGTATTTCAGAATTCTTTGAAACAGTTGTCAAACTTTCATTGAGTACTTTTGCTCCTTATGGTAATTCATTCCATTTTTTATAATTTTATTTTAGTAAATCAAATGAAGAACTAAAACATCAAAATTCTGAGTTAGCTGAGAAACTAAATAAAAAGGTGAGAATATTTCTATATCACATAATTTTTGTTTTTAGGAAAATCTGTATAAATGTATAGCTATATATATATTCTTCTAGATTCAATTTACAAATTTATATGTGGTTTTGACTGATTACTGACAAGCATTTTGGTCTGTTTCATAAGTTATATACATTTAACTATCAGTACAAAGTTGGCGAATTCAACCAACCCTAGAAGTACCTTGTAACCATGAAACTACATATCATAACTGTGATTGTACTAAGTGTATCTTCATGAAATTTGGTAAGCTTTTAGTAAACATTACAAGTGTTTTGTACATAAAAAAATCAGATTTCTTTAAAATAATTTATTTTTACTAAATATTTGTCCTTGAACTTGTAAAACCTATGAGCCATTGTGAATAAAAGATGTGTTTCATACTAAGAAACTTCATTTTACAGTTTTCTTATTTCATTTGCATAACCTCTGGAACCTCCTAAATGAATATCAGAAGTTTTTTTTTATAAAACTGTATTTTATGTCTTTCTTTTTTTTACCCTAACACTAATTGTAATAAAATCGTGAATGTACAGTGAAAAAAATACCATTTTGTGCTTCTTCTTTGAATGCATAAGTTATCTTGAGATGTTTAAGTCGCTTATCTTCACAGTTTCAACTGTTAATCTTTTCATATTTGTTTTATTTTAATTTTATGATGTTATTGCTGTACTTTGTACCCACTGGAGTAATGATGAGAGCAATAAATCACAGTGAGAACCCATTAGCTGTTTTCTATAGAGTTTATTCAAACACCAACAAATCTTTGCAATCATGGTATAACTGCAGTAAGCCTTGGTGAATCTTACACACTTGGATCTTCAAAAGTAATTCATGTAGCATTCAAATATGAATTGTAGAATATAAGAAATATATTAGTCACCAGAATAGAGTGTCCCAAAAGTACCATAATTTACCTTGGTTAATAAGTAAACAATAAATGGGTTGAAAAAATTCTGTTAGCCATTTAAACCAGTAAAATGATGGTGACACAACAATATATTTTTACCAAATGAATACTCTACACATCAAAATCAAAAGGATTATTGTAAACTTGATATAGAACTGAATTTGCTATTGTTATTGGTTATAAACATGCCAGTCTTCCAGTGGGATGGTGGTATGTCTCCAGGTTTACGATACTAAAATTCTCCTCTGTAGACACAGCAGATAGCTCGATATGGCTTTGCTATGAAACACACATAAACATGACAATCAATCTAAAGTTGCTTAGCAAATGAAGAAGGTAGAAGGCTCAAATTTTAGATTTTCATGTAATTATCTATAGTTTGTGTTTCTAATTGACTGAAAACTGCAACAGTCTATTGTACAAATTAAAAATTTTGAAGTGAAGAATTTGAAGCTACGATCTGTCACACAACACAGAAAAGTGAAAATTGAGAAATTTCTAAACATTTTCATGAAATTAAGAAATTAAAACAGGATATAAATAGATGAATTATAAACTGTTTTAGTAATATATCTATTGATATTATTGGTAATAAAGTTATTCAATTAAATTTTGAATATTACTGTAAAAGGTTATGGCGTATACACTTTTACCCTGAAATAAAGAAAGAAGCAAGGTAAAGTGACTAACCTCCCCCCACACAAAATAAAATTGGTTATACATTGACTGAAAAAATTTTGTGTGACTTTTTATCAGAACTATTGCAAAAGAAATGTAAAATATTTGCTTACTTTACAAGTTACTGGTGACTATGAATATTATTGAGAATTTTTCCGGATAATTGTGTTAGTTGTATCCTCAGATAATTAGATTAAGCTTTTTGTATGTTGATAAGGTTGTATAATAAAAGAATTTATGAAAAAGTAAGTGATGTTTTAAAAAGAAACATTCTCAAATTAGGATTTTGGTAGTTTCTTTCTTTTTACATAGATTATATGGTTGTGGGCTATGTTATTAAATTGTCAAGTATCAGTGAATCTGTTAATTAAGATTTCAAGTTTGTTTCTAATCAGCTAGTAGAGTGTCAAGTCCAAGAGAAAGACCTAAGTAATATCTCGAGTAAGCTGGCTATGGCTGAACTTCACATAAAGCAACTTTCCCTCAGTAGCGAAACAGAAAACCCGCAACAACTGGAAGAAGTACACCGTGCCAAAATTGATCTTGAGAAAAAAGTAACTGAGGTATAGTGTTATTGAAAGTTGTATTAAAATCAGGTATACTTACCTTTCTAATACTGATAGCATATCTTTGTTGAGTAATTACTCTCTTGCTGTCAACTACCATGCGACTCAAAATTCTGAATGTCCTTGATTCAATGCAGAGGAATTGTGATATTACCAATAGTTCTCCACTCTTCCACATAACTTATTATGCATATGTCAAGAGAAGTTACAATAAACTCTGCTTTCTCTAAATAATTCAGATTTTATTGTTGATACTTGTGTTGTTAACTTCACTCACCGTGAATTCTGATCTCAATGTTAACTACTGCTGCAAGTTTTTGTACCAGTATCAGAAATTCTGCAGTTCTTTGGAGACTTTACTCGTGTGGTTTGCATCCTGAATATGGGGAGGATGTTGGTGGCCCTTATTAATCAACTGATATCAATGTTAACTACTGCTGCAAGTCTTTGTACCAGTATCAGAAATTCTGCAGTTCTTTGGAGACTTTACTCGTGTGGTTTGCATCCTGAATATGGGGAGGATGTTGGTGGCCCTTATCAATCAACTCGTTAAAGCTTATAATTTTTAATTGTTTGCTGGTCCTTAGTTGGTTTCACATTCTTGTAGATGCTCATTTTCAAATGTCTACTTTTTTTTTCTCGTGATAAGTACAAGAAGGATAAAACAAAACTGATCTTTCACTTAGATTGAACAATTACCAAATTTGTTTATATTTTTTATTTAAAGAAGGATGACGAAGAGAACTATCTCAAAATGTCATCCTTCTTTAAACAAAATATACAAAACTTGGTGATTGTTCAACCTATTATTTAATTTTGGATGTTTTCGTCGCCTATGCAGTTTTAACTATATTTGATCTTTTACTTAGACCCTTTTGCCCTCATTGTTGAAGAGCAGGATTTGTTAGCTACCCTAATAATAAAGAAAGTTTTGCTAATCTAATTATATGTTTCTTAAGCTAAAGGGTGCTCACATGATATTTATGTCATTTTTTCTTAGCCAGTAGTTTCCCAATGGTTGCTCTTCTCATTCTAAGGCTATGGCTTTCTCAAGATATTATCTGAAAACATTTCCTATTCATTCTTTCCATATTAAAGAATGCAATTATTTTAGTAGGTTGGATAAAAGCATATTATATAATCAGTAGCTTAATGATAAAAATATGTAAAATAAATAAAAAAGTGAATTATTATGTGTTTTGATTTCATTATTTTTTTTATATTCTTTCCTTACCTTCGTAAAAAGTGAGTTATAAAAATACAGTCCTTAGAATTTTTTGAAAAGGGCAATAAATTTTCTTTAGTTACATCTAACATTTAGAATTATCATTTAATCTTTGTGGTTTGTGTTCACCCTATGGAGGTGTTAACTATTTGTAACTAGCTTTTATCAGTTTTGCACAACCAAATTGTGGAACAATAGGACGTCTTAATTATTAAAACTTAAAAAGTTGCCTAAAATGGAGTTATTATTCATTGGATAATATGCACATATAGTATTAGGGATGTGTACAACATTCTATATTACTAATTGCAATTGTTAAGACTAAATAGATAATACTTTACCATATGAAGTTAAGTTACTTGATACTGTAGCTAGTATTAAGTTTCAGTAAATTATGCTTTTATGCCACCTTTATTGCCCCCCAGTGGCACAGCAATATGTCTGCAGGCTTACAATGCTAGAAACCGGGTTTCGATACCTGTGGTGGGCAGAGCACAGATAGCCCATTGTTTAGCTTTGTGCTTAAATCCAAACAAATAAAGCCACCTTTCATATATTTTTAATAATATATTTAGTTATCCTTGTAGAAGTTATTATGACCTCGTAGAGCAGTTAAATCTACATGTGGACTTAATTTTTGAGTTAACAAAAGTAATGATTCATTTTTGCCAAGTGTATTAAATTAGAAAAATTAATATTTTATGTAAAAACAAGAGTTTTTACTTTCTTAGTCCCTCTGTATAGGTATAAATTTTAATATTTTTATGAATTACACGTGTTTATGGATATGAAAAGTTGTCTTCTACTCTTTAGTACAAAGAATCAGTTCAGAGACTGACAACAGAGAGAGATCAGATGTCAAAACATTACCAGGACTACGTTCACAAGCTGAGTCAAGAACTTACATCTGCTAGAGATGAGGTACCGTAGTCCTTTGTTTTGTACTTTTTGTGATACAAGTACAAAACTATATGTTAACCGGTTTCTAAAATGTAATTTCAACTCTTCACAACTGGAACTTTTGATGTCGTCTCAGATTTTAAGTGCTTATCTACAGAGCTGCCCTCCAGTACAAAGAAAGTACAATTTTATTGAATAAGACTTGATTTATGTATTTTTACTTTAAAAATTTGGGAGAAAATATTTTTTCCCTACACTCAAAAGGTTTTTCAGTTTGTTTTTATAGATATTATACAAATGAAATATGTTTTATAAGAATACTTTGAAAAAAAAAATCCAATAAACTGCTTTTGTCAGAATGGCTAACAGCATTATTTGTAACATGGCCAACTGTTTTTGGTACAGGTCTTTGTTGAAAAGGCTACCAAGCTGGTTATTCATAAGATTTTTGACAAACAAATTCCCCGTCACATCCAACATGGCTGCCCTTTCAGCTGTGGGAGTGTAAAATTCAATCCCACTATTTGTTGGTAAAAGAATAGCTGAAGAGCTGCTGGTGGGTTGTGTTGACTAGCTGTCTTCCATCTAATCTATCAGTGCTAACTTAAGGATGGTTAGTGCAGATAGCCCTCGTGTAGCTTTGCACAAAATTCCACACAAACCAAACACACAAATTCACTTTAATAAAGTTGCCCAGATATGCCTTCAACTCAAAGAAATGCACCTAAGTGATATCAGAATAAAGAAAATTTTAATACAGAGTGAAGTCCCAGTAATTACAATATTGGAAAAACCAGAACAGTTACTGTCAACCATGCTAGTTAGATTTTAAGGTTTCTCATGGTGTTAGAGATGAGGACACATTATTTAAGCAAGAGCTGTATCTTCATTAAAGACAATAACATCATTTTTTAACCAAGATAAAAAGTTCTCAACCGTACGAACAGAAGTAAATATACATGTACATATCAATGTGCAATACATACTTGAAAAAATTATAAATGCATTTGGATTGTAATATGATTTTTAACTCAAAATTAAACAACAATGGAAGATAACAGTGTGTATACTTGGTACTGTGATGATCAAAACACTTCTAGGACAAGTTTTGATGTGTAATGGAAAAATAAATTAAAACTACTTTAGAACAAAAAGTAGATGTTCAATTCATGTGAGTATAAATATGGGTGTTGATATCTTTTATGAAAAACATTTTAGTGCTTTTTAGCTCCTGTTGGTATTCAGTCTCTTTAACAAATGCCTGAAGGTTTCTGGACTGACAACCTATTTTGCTGAGACGTGAGTCAACACTACATGTAGGGCTGGAAAAAGATTTGTATATTGTATAATAATGGATTCACATGTAGCCCTACATTGCAATTAGCTACTTGTCACAGGCAGAAGATTTTCCTGTGTGGCTTAACTAATTTACATCCACTTCACCCATGGTGGCTAAAGCTTTAAAGAACACGTGTCAAAAATGTTTAGCACTTTATGATGATTTACAGATAGTTCAGTTATTGAACACGTGCATAAACAACTATGACAATCATATTGGTCAGAAAAAATAATCTTTTATGTAGTCGTAATAAACTTTCTGATGTTTCTGATAAAGTACAGAGTGACAAATGTTCAACAACAACATAATATCCATCTTCAAATCCACATAATAAAAAGTTCCTGTGAACAACAACATAATATCCATCTTCAAATCCACATAATGAAAAGGTTCCTGTGAACAACAACATAATATCCATCTTCAAATCCACATAATGAAAAGTTCCTGTGAACAGTACTGGATATTGCTATCTTTATTCACTGGTTAGGCTACATCTGAAGAAAATTCAATTCAAGCACACACTAAGTGTATATCATATGACTTCCAAATGATCACACAAATTATACTGAGGATTTCCTAACAGGCAGTTAGAAGATGAGTAAACATCAAAATATATTTCTCTATTTCTGGTTATAATGTTTGTAATAAAGTGGTGTGAGAACAGAAATCTTCATAAGGTATGAAGTAAACAGATGTATCATTGTGTTGTTATGTTGTATAGTTTTAGGAAATTTGGTAATAAAATATCGTACAGAGAAAACAATTCCATAGCTCACAATTCTTTAAATATAATGCAATTTGTTAAAACTTTATCCGGAATGTAAACTGAATTTACACATCACAATCATGGCAGTTCTCATTGGCAGGCACAATAGAGACTTATGATTGTATAAGAATACCAATTTCAAGTAAATAGACTTACAGCTTACAAAATAAAAATGTATTGGACTGCAGTAGAACCTTTAAGAAAGTAACCCTAACTACCTTTGCCACCAAAGGTGTTTCGAGGTTATGTTTTCACCACTGTGTGAACGTGTGTTTGTCAGCAAGATTTTTCAAAAACAGCTGAATGGATTTGGATTAAAGTTGGTGTACATTTGGACTATGACCCAACTTAGAAGTGATTAGTTTTTGGAGGGTCAAGGACACAGCAAGGTCATGAAAAGAATCCCCATTTGTTAACATAGGGACCAATTTTTTCGCACTATATTTGCTATATAACTCAGTCAAAAATAATTAGATTTTGATGAAACTCGATGGACATATAGACACATTCTTATTTTTTAGATGAATATGATCAATATGTTTCTTTGTTTTCAAATGTATGTGAGAAACAGCTATATATAACTTTATTTTCTGACTGTTTGTAAACAACTGTTTTCTATAATGTTTACAAAAGTAATCAAACCTAGTGTATTTATGAATTGGTGTTAGATGAAAAGTTGTAGTTATAACATAAATCCTGTGACATTTATGTACATTCATTTAACAACACTAAAATTAAAATTAACTGCATTGATATTTGATAAATATTTAGGAACTAATTTTTTTTTTACAGTTGAACCAAGCTATTGCTGAGAAAGCTGCTCTAGCTAAAGATAAATCATCATTATCAGAAAAGCTTGAACTCTCCGAGAAAACTAAGAGTAAGCATTACTTGTACTTTATATCTGTAGAGATTTGTTGAGTTGCTGTTTGTGTTCGTTTCCTTAGCTTTTACACCTTAAATGATATGGATATTTGTTAAGTTTGATTTCTTACTTCTTTCTCTAGCCTTGCATATATTAAGTAATAGAGATTTGATAATATTGAGTTGTTGTTTGTTTCTCCAGCCTTGAGGCCTGGCATGATCTAGTGGTTCACAGTATCGAAACCAAATATGCTTGACCTTTAAGTCCTGTGAATGTTATAATATGATGGTCAATCCTACTATTTATTGGTAAAGAGTAGCCCAAGAGTTGGCGGTGGGCAGTGTTGACTAACTGTCTTCCCTCCAGTCTATCACTTCAGAATTAAAGAGGGCTAGTGAAGTAAGCCCTTGAGTATCTTTACATGAAATGCTACAAACAAAAAACTAGCCTTGTATATGATAGATAACGTAGAGATCAGGTTCTGATAGTGTCATTCACCGTGGGGTGGGAGTGATTGAAATACGATAGTATCATTCACTCTGATTAGAATCTCATAGTGTCATTCACCGTGGGGTGGGAGTGATTGAAATATGATAGTATCATTCACTCTGATTAGAATCTGATAGTGTCATTCACCGTGGGGTGGGAGTGATTGAAATATGATAGTATCATTCACTCTGATTAGAATCTGATAGTGTCATTCACTGTGGGGTGGGAGTGATTGAAATACAATAGTATCATTCACTCTGATTAGAATATGATTTAATCAATCACTGTTTTTTTGGGGGGAGAGTGATATATTCTTATTGTATGGATCACTGTCGGGGGTGATGGATTCTGATAGTATAATTCACTGCTAGAGAATGACAATTATATTATAATTGTACCCACACAGTGGAGGGAGCTCACAGATTATGCATGTTTGTATTGTATCATTCTTTGCACCAAATATTGGTTTATTTACTTTTAGATTTTATTGCTTCGAAAGAAGCACTAAGGAGGTGTGTGGTACATGCTCTAATTTATTTCCATTTAGCGATGCTGTTAAGTATTATAAATCTGATTGAGAAATTTTGTCCATTAGAGGCATCCCAAATTCGGTATCAGGATGCTGAAGAGTTAAATCGGAAGTTAGAAAGTCTGAGTACAGAAAATGAGAAACTCAAGAAAGAAATTGATTGTCAAGTGAGTCAGAGTTGAATTCTTGTGTAATGAATAGAGATTGATAGACAAACGTGTTGAATTAATGGAGAAGCTATGGAAATCAGTTCTATTAAATATAGTAATGTAATACTTTGTAACTTTCGACTGGTCATTAAAATTGTTCACAAAAAGTTTCTAGCTCAGCCAGTCAAGGATGAATTTTTACACATCTTGATATATGAACACAAACTCTATCTGAGATATTATAACCTTCAAGGCATCAGCTCTGTGACTTATGTTTTTGTATTTATGAATCTCCAAAGTTTGAATATAGTAAAGTCTGTAATATTGTAGATGTTTTAAGATGATTATTAACAATGTTTTAATGGTTACACAACATTCTTCAAAGTAATTTGATGACAAAGAACCTATTTTTTTTAGTAAGTAAAAGTTTAGATAGTTTGACTGGTTGTACATTTGTAATAAAGTTTTCTTCATTACCCAGTCAAGCTGTCTCCAAACTTTTATACTCCAAAGCAGGCTCAAAAGTGTGTGTGTTTCCGAATATGATTCATAACAATAAGAAACATGTATAATAAGTTATCATGCAAGACCCTATACATGAATAAGGCCTGGCAAGGCCAGGTGGTTAGGGCAATCAACTTGCAAACTGCTGGTCGTGGGTTTGAATTACCCGTCCCATCAAACATGCTCGCCCTTTCATCCATGGGGGCATTAGAATGTGATGGTCAATCCTACTATTCATTGGTAAAAAAGTAGCCCGAGAGTTGGCAGTGGATGGTGATGACTAGCTGCTTTCCCTCTAGTCCTTGATTGCTAAATTAGGGATGGCTAGTGCAGATAGTTCTCATGTAGTTTTGAGCGAAGTTCCAAAAAAAAAAAACGCACAAGAATAACTTTGTGGATAGATTCCAATCTCTAAAGGTACATATAATGATTTTGTTGTTGTTTTTTTATGTTAGGTTTCAAGCAGTTTCTGTTAACAGTTAGTTTTTAAATAAAATCATTCCTTCAAGTATGGTCTGTTATAAGTTACAGCTAGGATGTTCTACTGTGTTTTTCTATAAGATGTTGTATTTTCTACTGGTATCAATTAGTATAATTTCTTGGAAAGGTATAGAATGTTTGCTTATTTAATCTTTGTTTGAACTCTTATTACACATTTAAAATAATGTTTCTATAAGTAATATAGATATATCATCCTCACTCATTGTTTATTAATTAATAATCCTACAATCATTTCTGTTTCTGTATATAATAATTTTGTTATCTACTGAAAAAATTAACCAGTTTATGTTAAATACAAATGATTGTGATATTGCTCATATTTTTAGCTATGAGTTTTATTTTATTGTAGATAACTTGAAACTAGTTTAAAAAAAGTTGTTTTTTATTCTTAATTAATTATAGAAACTTACACTTTTGTTGTTTATATCATTATTTCCCCAAAAACATTTTAAGAATTCAGACACCTAAGTCCAAAATAACATCAAGGGTGGTTTAGGTTTTATTTTGTATTAAAGTTGTTTCTGAAGGAAAAAGTGACATTCAGTTATTTTTAATCTACAGAAACACCTAAATTTTATTTGTTGAAAGTCTTACGAGAAATTATCAAAAAGACAAAATTCATTTTCTAAACAATTTATAATTTTTAGATTTTAACATGAAGTTCCTAAAAATTTAACATAAGTTAATCAGCACGAAGTGTTGTGGAGTTTCAACTGGTTGGAAATTTGAAAGTGTATGTATTTTGGGGAACAGGGGCTTATGCAGAAATGTTAGTTCAGCATATATTAGTAATTTATGTATAGCTTATGAAGTATTAAAACCTTGATGGAAAGAACTAAAAAAACGTTTCTGCTATTTCATTGAATGCTGAAGGTCAGAGACAACGCTCACATTAGCCACCTGTTGGAAGAGCGAGAGTCAAAGCTGGAAGAATTAGAATCTGCCCTTTCAAGACAACAGGAAACTCAGGTTGACAAGACTCGGCTTCTGGAAACAATGCAAAGTGAAAAGGTGGCTGCTAGCAGAGCAATGGCTCAGAACAGGCAGCTTAAACAACAACTGGAGGAACTACAAGATGGTTTTGTTAAACTGGTACTGTGTGTGTGTAATTTAACTAATAGCTGAGTAATATGAGCCATCTTTGTGTTTTGATAGACATTCTACACAGTAGGGTATAACATTTGAGTTTATTAATTACAGAGATAATGTTTTATGTTGATAAGCAGAAAAGTTTCTGGGGAAATTTAGTACATTCCTTGTATATACTGCTCAATTGGAATAAATGGCTGATACGTAAAACAGACATCAGATATTCAGAGCTCGGTTTTTTAATTCAAGTCAACTCCATATTTCATTAAACTAATTATGCCTTGTTTCTTCTTGATATTGACATCAAAACTTTTTAAACTATAAAGTTTTAGGTTAGCTCCTACTATTAATAATTTAACCCTGCCTATTGCCCTCTATGTAATACTTTTGCAGAAAAATGTTTTTAAAGAAAACATTGGCAAGATAAGTGACCAAAAGTTAGTATCAGATTTAATATTGAAGTAGTATCTCACTGAAATACACAAAAATGATTTTTTACACAAGTTTCAGGTCAATGGGGAGTCAACAGGAACAAAGCAGTGGATATTTTAAGTTTTGTTTAAGGATGCTATTATAATAAAAAATTGTTTTGCACGTGCAAATATAATGATTATAAAAAAAGTCGTCGGAGCATGTTTGAATATTTTGGTTCTTTAATGGTATTTTTGTTTTCTGAAAAAAGAAGATAAAACAAAGCTATAGGAGATCTATTGAAAAAGTAATAAAGGAATTTTCTCATTGTTTATCATAATACCAAATTTATAATTTTGAATGTTTCAGAACTAGTTTTAAACTGAAAAATATCTTTATATAGTACTTCTTGGCATATCAAATATCTGTGCAATATAAAAAAAAATAACAACTATATAGAAACAAAAGATTAAGAGAAGTGCAATAACAAAAGTGGTCATTCAGAGTAATCTTTGTGGCTCCATGTAACAAGAAAACAGTTACATAAATGATAACACTTCTTTTAAAATTAAAATTCACCTCATATATCATATTCGTAGTACTATATCATTAGGGTAGTAAATGGTGATGAAATTCCAGTGTTTTTATTTTACTTTTTATTAACTTCTTCTTCAGAAATAATTTTGTAAAAATTTGAAATATCGAAACAGAATCATAATCTCGATGAAATTCTTTACAATGGTAAATGATGAAGGTAATCTCCATATTTAGACTTTTTTTCAGTAATAGATTATTGTTTGTTGTTATTTTTTCAGAAATAATACTGTAAAAAAAGTCAAAATATTGAAACAGAAAAATAATCTACCTGAAATTTTAGTTAAAGTGGTTAAACATGGTAAAGTGACCTAATAATCTCATTTGCTTATAAAATAATATACTGTTTTGTTTCTGACCTGAAAATGTAAAGAATATATTTTCTGTGTATTTCAGTGAGATACTGCTAGAAGTATGATATTTTGATCACTGGTTATACCTGTTCCCCTTTGAATCTGACATGAAACGTTCTTAATTTCTGTTAAGAAAATAAGCAAATTAATTCATTTTAATCTAGAATTTTGTTATGAGAGTAGCTTTCGTGGTTTCTAAAACTTATTTTGAGATTTTCAAAAAAAGTATGAAAGTCACTAAGTCCTAGCTAAATAAGGCAAGTGTTAACATAAATACTTCAGTAACTTCAAACTTTATCTTAAAACATATGTCCTCTGGAAAGCAGTCGTAAAAAGTCATAAACATTGAATTATTTACCTTTACACTTGGGTTTTTTTCAAGAAAGAATTGTTTATAACTGTTGTTAGAATGATGACAAACTGAAGCTCACTGATGAACTGTATCACGAACAACATATCAGTAAGGAACTAGGAGAACGGTTGTCAGAACAAGAGGAAGAACTTTCTGAGCTTAAAGATCAGGTAGACAAAAAAATTATTAAAATCTTTGTTTTCTCTATTAATAACCATGTCACTTGACATAACTGTGTGTACTGCATGTGGGTTGTTATGATGATAATCCTCATATGAAGAGGAAGAACTTTCTGAGCTTAAAGATCAGGTAGACAAAAAAAAATATTATAATCTTTGTTTTCCTTATTAATAACCATGTCACTTGACATAACTGTGTACTGCATGTGGGTTGTTATGATGATAATCCTCATATGAAGAGGAAGAACTTTCTGAGCTTAAAGATCAGGTAGACAAAAAAAATTATTATAATCTTTGTTTTCCTTATTAATAACCATGTCACTTGACATAACTGTGTACTGCATGT
>NW_013668601.1:106586-107787 GCF_000517525.1 Limulus polyphemus
GGGGGAAGAGACAAACATGCTAAAATTTGGTTAATACTATAAATATTTAAAAAGAATAGGTTTTTAAAGGTAATCCAAACATTTGCAAATTTTGATGCAATGACAATTTAATAATGTTGATTAAGTATCATCACTTGGTTGTTTCATGTTGGAAATAAATCAAGCATACAAAACACTGTTACTACATTCACTTGTTTTATCTGTAACTACTGCCTATTTTCTTAATTCTTCTATTGAGTTTTCTTTAATTTTTCCCTCTCCTGGTAAAAAAATCATTTATTAATAAAACCTTATTTACAAAGCAAAGAACCGAGAAGGATGTAATTGATAACTTAGAAAATTTCTATGTTGCAAGATGGATCAATACAAAGAAACTTTTTTCTAAGAGAGCAGTGGAAGTTTATCGTTTACAAATCATGTATATATGAAAGTTAGCGGGAAATGTGAAAATAGCAGTGGAAGTTTATACTCGGTAACTTTCATATATACATGATTTGTAAACGAATGTGAAAATAGCAGTGGATGTTCATTGTTTACAAATCATGAATATATGAAAGTTAGCGAGAAATGTGAAAATAGCAGTGGATGTTCATCTGTTCTTTTAGTACGTCCTGTATATTGTCAGAATGGTAACGGAAACTGTTCTTTTATACATCCTGTATATTATCAGAATATTAATGGAAACTGTTCTTTTAGTACATCCTGTATCTTGTCAGAATTTTAGGAGATATTTTTATGATGCACTGACCACGAAAAGTTGAAGGAAATGGACATCTATCACTGTAATTTTAATAATGAATTAAAATATGTATAATCACTTTTATCTGATATATTCTTTTATATATATATATATATGTGTGTGTGTGTGTACACATGATGTTTAGAAGAATTATGTATCTTAATGCTTTAAAAATATATATTTTGTTATTACCTTAATTTCACATTACTCGGTAACTTTCATATATACATGATTTGTTAACGATGAACATCCACTGCTATTTTTACATTTCCCGCTAACTTTCATATATACATGATTTGTAAACGATGAACATCCACTGCTATTTTCACATTTCCCGCTAACTTTCATATATACATGATTTGTAAACGATGAACATCCACTGCTATTTTCACATTTCCCGCTAACTTTCATATATACATGATTTGTAAACGGTTTCTGTTACCATTCTGACAATATACAGGA
>NW_013668601.1:108117-120907 GCF_000517525.1 Limulus polyphemus
AGTGTTCAGCTCTCGGGAGGCTCAATGGTAAACTTACGAGGTTATACGCTATAAATTGGGGTATACCAAAAATGGGCACAGTGCAGATATCCCTTTGTATGGGCTTGAGCTTAAACACAAACATAGGAAAAACCTTTGAGTACTATAAATCAGAACATAATTTGATATTCAAGATCAAATTAGCAATTAATGGGTGGTTCAGGGTTTTAAAAACTGATTGGTATGAGATCAGTAGACTTGTGAAAATCTTTCCTTTCCAACCAAGCAAGTGGGAACTGAGAGTTCTGACAGTTAATAGATCAGATTAGTTGGATTAAACATCATCTTGGCAAGCAGAGTCGTGATTCAAGTCCTGCTTGGTCTAAATTTTTCACGTTTTGAGGAAGAAGGTGATACAATAACATCACATCTTTTTTTACATTTCAACAATTTTTATTTAACAAATGGGGGGTTAAATGAAATATATTGTGGATATTGTAGATATTTGTTATTGGTGTATTACCTGTCATTATTCATCTGTATGTTGTTGGTTTTTTTAGCTTTCTCGCAAGGAAAAACAACTGAAAATTCTGGAGCAAAATGCGAATAAAGAAACTTTTCAGCATCATCAGATTGTTGACAGGATGAGACATTACGAAGCCCAGGGACACTTGACTGAAGTCCTGCAAGAAGACTTAGTAAAAGCTAAAGTGAGTAGATCTAAAAATAATGTCACCAACCTAGCACTGTGGTAAAAATTTTTAGAAATACATTTTTTAATGCTGTGTTGTTTGTTTATTCCCTTCTTGATCTCATATTAATGTTATGAGAAAGTACAAAAAACTTTTCTGTTTCCAAGGAGAGGATTGAAACCTTGTTGACCCAGAACACCGAACTTCGAATGGCCTTGGCTCGTCAGGCTGAAGACGTTATTAAATCTGGTAATGAAACTTCTGTTGACAAAGAGACTGACAGAAAGAACGACCTGGTAAGTGAAGTCCAAGAAATGTTAATGTATTTGAGGAAAGATAGTATTTAAATTTTGAATACCGAACTTCGAATGGCCTTGGCTCGTCAGGCTGAAGACGTTATTAAATCTGGTAATGAAACTTCTGTTGACAAAGAGACTGACAGAAAGAACGACCTGGTAAGTGAAGTCCAAGAAATGTTAATGTATTTGAGGAAAGATAGTATTTAAATTTTGAACGTACAGTTAAAGTAACTATAAAGAATGTGGATATCTGATACCTTAACTTCATAAACAGAAAACCAAGGTATGGATTGATAGTCACCTCAGTATGTTATACAAGTGTTTTTAAACTTACTAGTTAAAAAAGAATAGTTAATGAGACTGCCAGTGAAGCAATTGTTAATTTTGACAACCTTTTAATGTCTGGTTTTACCACCAGGTGAAGAAACTCTCTTGTTACTTATATTGAATAAAATTCTTTATTTTTTTCTCTCAAAATTCTTACTACATGTAGTTAGTGATAAAGTCAAATTTTAGTGTGTTTTTTGTGACAGAGAAGAATAAGAGTTTGTAATATCCTTTAAGAAAGAATATTGAAGAGTTTGGTTTATATATGTTCCACTGCTATATGAGGCCTACTTTATTTGCTTCACTCTTCCAAGCAGGACTGGTGAGCTGTGAATTCAGTAGAACTAGTGAACCAAAGAATAGATTAGGCCTCTACATCATTTTTTCGTCTTTTAAATTCACTTTTTGGTGAGAAAAAGTAATCCAAAAATAAGATTTAAAAGTATTAATTGCACCCATATTTAACCCCGTCAGTTTTTCTTTTGGACACCAAATTTCATACATTTTTAAGACATTACATCTTCCTGTGTACTTGTAGGCCTTCTGCTTTGCTGTAAACACAGTATGACAAGTAATTTCCAAAGCTTGAATAATCTACTTGGAATAAGTCTCAACTAAAACTAGATGCAGCTTTTATCACTTATCCAAGCATGCACTCGGAGAAACTTTACAGGCTTAATTAGATTTTCTGGAAGGAAGTAGACAGTAAACGTCAAACTTTAATTTGCCGATTCTTTGTTGTTTAGAAGACACACTTTTGTGATTTTAGTTGACAAAGATATTTCATAATTTTATGATTTGTTTTTCTTCTGGTTTTAAACTTTTATTGTGATGAGCAAAAAATCAAACATGTTCCAATTTTGAATATTATTATTATAAATTTATCAAGAATTTGCAGAGCATCTGAAACTGTGTTAAACATGTAACGATATTTATTCTTAGTGTATAGTTCTATAATAAGGAAGTAACATGCTGTCGAGATCTTACAATTTCTACTTACTCTTTTGTCAGGTTGCTTCTCTGTCGGCATCTGTCAGACAGCTAGAGATGGAAAGAGACTACCTCCTGCATGAAATGAAAGATCAGCAGAGCCAACGAGATGATCTGAAGTCTCAGATGACAGACTTGAACAGCAATGGTATGGATGTTAAACTAACAGTTAGTCAAATAGTAAATGAAAATCAAATTAGAATTCTGAAATATTTTTGATGGTTGCAAACAGCCGAGAAATGGAATAATTTGTCTTAACTTTTACAAGTGTATCACAAACGTTTCAGTTACTGGTTTATGCTAGGATAGTTTGTTCCCTTTCATATAGATACTCTTAAATGAATAAAAAAAAGTGAACTGGTGGATAAACATTCATATATTGTTAACATTATTTATTTTTCATACTCTGCAATATATTTCATCGTTAATGTGACACATGAAAATTAAATTGGATTACATGTGGTCTCTGTTTTTTTTTCTATCATATAACTAATATACAAAAAATATGGAAATAATTGAAAAACTTGCAAAAGAGTGTTATTGTTATGTTCATAATTAATTAATTATGTTGTTACATGACTGTAAAATCCACAATCCAGGATGCTATGCTAATGAAACCCTTCATGTATATTAGCATAAAAGTTGTTTGATGACCTATAAATTTTCTTTTGTATTAGTGAAGAAACGGTGACACTTTTAGTCAAAATGGAGAATATTTTTCTTCAAAAAATTGGTATACCAGCATTTATTTGATGCAAACTTTTGCACAAGTTATGCATAAAAATGAAATGTTTGGACACTTGAAAGGAACTTTGTAATTCCAGTATAACACACACACACAAAGAAAAACTCGGTTATTCAACAAATTATACTTTTTTTTTTTACACTCTATCAAATGGTTATAAAGTAAAACCGTACAAAATATTCCTGAGAATAATGAAAGTAGTTCCTGGGAATCCTTTGCACGTGGGATCGGAAGACAGATTAAGTATTACAGTATGGGAACTTCAAAGTCTTTGCTGTATGCAGAACAAAATGTTTATAATAGGAATTGATAAAATACATGAAATATAGTAGTGGTTTTTATTGTAAGGGACACAGTTAAAGTACAGTATAACTATGCTTCTTTGTTAAAGGTAATGGTTTATTCAATTTTTAATATAAACACCCTTTAATTTTTGGTCCATTTATTTAACTTGTATAGTTTGAGTAATTTAAATTTTAAGTATTTGAGCATTGAAGTCTTTGTAAGTTGTTGACATTGGGTAACAGTTATAACTTTTAACACACAAGCCTGATTCATACACTTGGGTTTTCATGTGTCATTGATTTCATCATGATTCACTGAAGAATAGACTGTTTTTAAGCAGAAATTTAACACACAAGCCTGATTCATACACTTGGGTTTTCATGTGTCATTGATTTCATCATGATTCACTGAAGAATAGACTGTTTTTAAGCAGAAATTTAACACACAAGCCTGATTCATACACTTGGGTTTTCATGTGTCATTGATTTCATCACGATTCACTGAAGAATAGACTGTTTTTAAGCTGAAATTTAATAACACTCATACTGTAGTTCAATCTAATTTGTTTCACCACTATCAGATCTTTTTTTCCCCCCATTTATTGTTCATATTTTTGGGGTAGAGGGTAAAGAGGGTTCCTTAAAAGTAGT
This sequence comes from Limulus polyphemus, assembly GCF_000517525.1. Lineage (NCBI taxonomy): Eukaryota > Metazoa > Arthropoda > Merostomata > Xiphosura > Limulidae > Limulus > Limulus polyphemus. The sequence goes on from NW_013668601.1 coordinate 112,085, forward strand.
CCTGGGGTTTTTAGGGATTTCTTAAATTTTGAGTTAGTCATGAAAAGTTTTTAAGTATGAGTTTTGTCTTCAATGCAGCACTGAACAAGGTCTAACTGCATGTGTATAGTATTGATTTTGGGTAATGAACAAAAATGAAATTCCTGACCATTTATTGTATCTTGTACAGTGTTCATATTTATGTATGCGTAATTCCATTTTGTAATTTAATATAAACTTTTGCTTTTTTTAGTACTAAATTTATCAATTATTATTGTAATAATGTTGTACACAACTCAGAATAGTTTTGTTTTGGATTCTAGAGAAGTTTTTCTTGTCACTATGGTTTCAATAGTGGGACTGAAGCCACTAACAATTCAATCATTGTAAACATTTTTTGTTACAATAATCATTTAAAGAGCCAGAATATGTTATTTGACAGTACTTACTACAAATTGTAACCAAATTTAGTAATTGGACCACATAACAAAGAGATTTCCAAGAGCTACTAAAGTGGATTGTTGCCTTTTTATTTATTTTATTTCTACAAAAATTATTGTTTTGTATGTTTTCTTAATAGTTTGTTGGTCTTGTCACAGGTTAGTAATTGTATTTATGTTACTTTACCTATTATTGGTTTTCTGTTTAAAAAAAAAAATATAAAGTTTTTTATCAATCATGGTAAAATAATAATTTGAGTTATAGAAAGCTTTATTATGAATTAGTATTTCAACCATAATAACTGTTCGGAAAGATTATTTGTTAAAAGGAGATTGTAAAGTTTTATTGTTTGTTTGTCTGTTATAGAAAAGAATGTAGTTCTTAAAGAAGACCATGAATCACTGAAGAATTCCATGAAACAACTTGAGGTATGAATTGTAGGCTAACCTGTCAATTGAAGTTGAACCTATACTAAACAAAATTAACTAATGAGACAGTCTGTATTTTTAATGTGTATTATTTTTATACTGGAATTTTCTTTAACCTTCTTAACTCTTTCTGTGCTATAAGATCTACTGTGTGTTGTAAAGCCAGGTTTTAGACATTCACAAATGCTGCATTGATTTTATGACCGTAGTTAGAAAAATAATATTTTGATCTTTACATAAGGGCTGTGCCTAAGAGCGATTGTCAAATCACATTATTCAATTAGAGTTATTGGTAAGTGTTGGCTTCCCACCAGTTTTAAAGCGTAGTGCACCTTACTTAAGGTAATGAAGATATTTTTCATTGGGACTTTGAAAAATGTCCAGTTAAAATTGGTGACTGGAATTTTAAGGGATTTATTTTGAGAGAACTTGCTGTAACTGTTAAGGTAGAACAGGCAAACTAGGGTTAGCATAAATCTAACAGAAAATTAGCAACAATGTAATGGCAATTGTATGTGAACCATAGACCCTCAAAGTCTGATATATTAACCACTTGGCCTCTTCCAGCCCATAATGCCTATTATTTTTGTAAAAACAACTTTCATAAGATGGCTAAAGATCAAGTTTTAAGTTTGTAAACTAGCAGCCAGAGCAAAAACACAATACTCTCACCCAGTATGTAAAGAATACTGACTTGTCGAAACAATGCCTGAAAAATGTACAACCTAACAATGTATGAGTCATAATACAAAATGATAAAACCCCTATAACCAAGCACTTTCGAAAGGTGAACCTTTCGAAAGTTATCTGGTTACAGGGTTTTTATCGTTTTCTATCGAGACTTCTTGAACCTGTGTGTTTTTCTGACATAATGAATGTATGAGTCATTATAGTCTACACCAAAATAAAGAATAGTGCATATGATTTTTACAGTTTTTGTTTTAATTAATTTAAGAATTTTTTATTATTATTTTTTTTGTTTTACTATGTCATATTTTGCAACATCTCGTTCTTCATTTTCATGGTTACTGTTACTTACAAAATTGGCCACCTGTTTGACTTGGGCACATTTCCTGTTCCCAAACAAGACTAGCTTATGGAAGGTTCACTGTCTCATTCTTATAAAAAAATAGATTAATGACAGTTAAAGCAGACCATCTGCCTGGTGTACGAGTAGTTAGACATAGTTTTGACCTATTGTAATAAAGTAATTGTTTTCAACTTAAAGACATAAGATGTCGGTTTTCTCTTCTGACCTCAACTTTTAAGGATAGTAAAGGTTAATCACTAAATGTAAACAAAAAGTATAAAAGATTAATCTTCCATTTTTTTCTCGGCTCAGTTCGAAAGGAAAGTTATTTTCTTATTGATTAACGTAACATTTTTGATGACAAAGAACTAACTTTGAAACAATGAAGTTTAAAAATGGCTTGAACAGGTAATGAAGAAAACTGCTACAAGTTTAGCATAGTAACAAATATACAATGTTTCAACAAGGTACCTCATAATGTCAAAACATACATTCGTTACTATGCTAAACTTGTAATAGTTTTTCTTTATTACGTATTCAAGCTCTCTTCAAACTTCATAACCTAACTGTTTATTATTAATTTTTAAGTTATTTTTTTATTTTTGACTCAGTTTCAAAGAAAGATAATTTTTTTGTTAATTAACCTTAATTTTGATTATTTTCCAGTAAATTAAATGCTTTATTCCTGGTTTGAACATCAAATTTTAATTTTTTGGATACGACAATAATTTCTTTTAGGAGAAATTCACGAAAACAATGGACCAAATTGCTGAACTATCTGACCAAAAGCAACAGTTAGAACATTTGGTTACGCAGCTACAAGGAGAAACGGATACAATAGGTTTGTTAATGCTAATGTGGCAATAATATTCACAAATTTACACTATGTGTTGACAGGTTTTTCCTATAAAGACTAGTAGAGACCTACAAAATATTTGTGGTTATATCAGTATCTTTTTAGCAACTTTTTTTAAATACAAGATTTCTAGAATACTACAAAATAATTCTTACTGCAGACACCAAAATCTAAGTCCACTTTTCTTAGGCCTAACATCAGTTAAGCCTTTATTGTGTACAGCCTACATTCAATAAATGGAGAGATTAACACTGTAATTTGTGTACATTTTTGCTTTACTTTAGTTAGGACTAAACTGTACTGTACTTAATACTATAAGCAGATAATTTACAATGTTAGTTCTATGACCTAACATTAGACTTTTTTAAACATTTTTTATGTCTACTGAAGTATGTTTACAATCCATTGAAATAAAGTGTGCATGCATTTTCAGGACAGAGAAAAACTGAGTATTACAAGAGATTTGAATATACTAATCAATAATTCAATTCACATTTCTAGTTATTTGGTTGTAATGTTATTTATAAAGTTCACATTTATTTAGATGTTGAATTGTTTTTTTTTATAATTAATATATTGTAATTGTATGGCATTAAAAAAAGATAATTATAACTAAATTGAAAATATTTATACAAATATCATACAAGTAACAATAAACAGGAATAAAATATATAGCTTTAAGAATTGACAGGTTTTTATACCAGGATTCTAAGAAGAAAAATATGCATTTCATTTTCTAACTAGCTGACTACATAACTTTGTATCAAGTGCAACGAGGAATCATGAGGAAACGTGCAAGTGAAAAAGATGAGTACATTGCACAACTGGCAAGAGACCGAGAAGAGATGAAGGTGAGCATTGTATAAATAACATTTTAATTTGCAATAGTGTAACAAGTTATATCCTTTCATCTGCGAGGTACATCATGGGATCCACAACGAATCATTAATGATGTTTAAAAACTTTTTTTAAACAATCTTCCATGAATGTTAATGAAACTTATGAAGAAGTTTAAATTAATTTAACATGGAAGTAACTTTATTTTGAACACTATGATTTATATTGTTTCCTTAGATTGTATTATCTCAAAGTGGAAATGCCGTGTTCAGTGTATATGATATTTAACAAACTTTACTGTACCTGTAAATTTAATCAGTAATACAGTGGAGCTACTGCATGTTTGAATCTTAATGTTTATTTGGATTTATGTAGAAGAAAATATTTAATTTACTAGTTGTTGTTTTTTTCTTTCATTATAGGCTCGACTGAGTGAACTGCAGAACCTGGTCCTGCGACTCCTAGAGGAAAGGAAACGGCTACATGACATCTCTGTAGAAGTGCCACCAAACAGTAACCACCCAGGTGAGATGGTTCTGAAAGTGAATGGAAACAATACTGAAGGTAAAATTCTCACACGTTGATCTTAAAGAAATAAATTCATTTATGTAACTTATGAAATTATTACTGAAAATATGGCGGCTAAATGTAGTGGTAGTATATTAAGCATGTTAGCTTCTGAAATATTAATGAATTTCTTTTCTTTTAATATGATACAAAAATACTTTATAGAAAATGGTGATTTTTTAGGATATTTTTTCAATCATACAAGTGCAAATGTATAAAAATTATGGAATTAGGCTCTGTTTTAGAAGTTCAACAATATCACTAGTAGTTTGTAATAATTACAAGGAATTATACAAATGTTACAACTTAGTATACAAACCTAAGTTTGGTAATTGCTATTGTTAAATTTCATTTATGTTAATGATTATTGCATTATGTATTGAGATGAGAAGTTTTTAAAGGCAAGAAACATTGGACTGGAGTGGAATGTATGACTTTACTCTTACTGACTACAAGTTCTTGCTTGTCTTCATTAGTAAAAGTCCTTTATGTTTGTGGCAGTTTTTACGTTTACTTTTTTTTTCTGTTACAGTTTTGACTGACCTTCATGCGAATGTTAGTGATACTAAAGATAATGATGATCAGACAGCAAAGAAGATCTTGGACCTATTTACAGAAATAGAGAGCTCAAACCTTATAGAAAAACCCGTCCTTGACACATTCCACCCGTGCCCTGTTTGCTCTGGAAGGCTCTTAACTGTATGAAGTTAGGGAAGAGTAACATTTCACGTTATCTTTGAATGCTTTATACTGTTTAATAGTGGTTTGTATTTTGATAATTGAATAGCCTGGGTTAGTTTTCTTCTGGTTGAACTTTATCTGGCAATAGGAAAGAGATGAGCTTGAAAAACAAACTTAAAATTATGCAGTGATATAAAACAAAGTCTTACTCTACTTTTACATTGTATAAAATCTTATAACAATTATAGTATATCTAATAAATGAAAAGAGGAAATAAATACCACCTGATCTGGTGAAAGTGTTATCGACAATTAATACTTGTACAGTTTAACTGGCAAAAGACCCTTTGATGATACTAATTGATCTATTAATATTATCCCCCAAACAACTGTTTTGGTACTTTATATATGTTTGTTAATAATGTGGCTACTTCTAAAAAAAAAAAGTGGATAGAAATATTGATATATAAAGAGTTACTGGTATTTTGTGCAATTATATTTGAAATAGTTTTTTTCTGATTTAAGGTGCTACAGACTCGATGTTAGAAATTGTTGTTATTATCAAAAAACTTCAGACAAATTATCAAAGCTCAACTCTTTGTCTTTAATAAACTTTCATTTTTAATGAACATTCGTGAAGGTTGAAGATATAAATAGTTGGCTAGAACTATCAATAAGTCATGGCTTTCTAATATTTTATTTGTTATTCCTATTAATCATACTATGAATGTTTGTTCAAATACATCATTTAATTTATATTCGAAAGTTTTTTCTTATCGCAACCTTCCAAGTGACACCTTTAAGACCTATATAACCTTATTTTTACTCAAAATGGGCCAAAAATAAAAAACCTATAAAGTTGAAGGAAAACCTAATTTTAACAAAAAACTTTGGTGCAAAATATTCAGTACTGTAGTCATGATACTACCATAGTTATTCAATAGAGATCTGTGAAAATATAATAATTTTGTAATATTGTTTATGGGGAGGGGGGGGGGTGATCCAGACTTTATTATCAGAATACGTATGGTAAAATCTGTTATTATATGAAGTAATGGGAATTTTACAGAAGGGTATAGAAATTCACGTTTTATTGGTCAAATAAAAATTACTTGCGTATAATTAAATATTTTGGCTTGAGAAACAATTTACTCCGTATCTGTAGAAAAATGATCCATTAAAAGACTTTACAGTGGCCTAGTGAAAGGCCCGTTGTTAATATAAGATCTTTAATGTTTGATAGTGTATAAAAACTAATAATTATCAAAATGTTTAGTTCCTCAAGCATTTTTATTGATGGTAATGTCTCTTTAGGTATACAGTAATTGTTATTTTGATCTATAAAGGACTAAGAATGGGTTAAAAGTAATTTGAAATATCTACCGATTTATTTCACACATAGATATTTCAAGAAATGTAAAATAAATTTGAGCTTAACTATTCAAATATACATAGAAGTATAATAATTATATATTTCTTAATAAATTTGTTAGTAAAGTTTCTGTCTACTGAATTATAACTATCGCTCACTTGTGTGAAAGTTTGATGTGTTGCTAGTTTTGTATTTTGCACTTATGTGGAATCTAATTGTATTCACTGTCACAAAAAAAAAGTCCTAACACATTGAAAGTTTCTGAAATATTTTTATATAGAAAATATATGTAATCTTGAAGTCTGTTGATCTTCACACGACGCTAGAAAAACCAATAAAATTTAGGTCATACATAATGTGAAATATTACCTCCACCCCTAACCCCCCACCTCATCAGACTGTAGTTGTACATTGAAAAGTGTAATTAGTATTAGAATGTTCTAAATTTAGCTTTTATTTCTCAAATATGTGTATTTTGGTGTAATTATTTATCTTTAGAGGTGAATTATAGAAATGTTCTGATTTTTTTGGTTACCCAAAGATGCAAGATGGCCAGTGTTACTTTGTTTGAAGACTGTTGTTTCCTGCTCTTTTTAGATCTCTCTGGAAACAATGCAAGCATTTAATCATGATCAATAGTTAACCATTATAGTAAGTTATATATGAGCATTTCTTATTCGTGCTTACGTGCTTCATTATGTTAAAAATCATGTGTTTCAAAATATTTGGAGTTAAGATTTCTCCCACAGTGTGGTGTACAAGGCCTTTGGTCTTCTAAACCAAGAAACTCTCCAGTTTTGTTCAAAGAAAGTAGTGACGTGTGTAACTAAGCCTTACCGTTATATTATATAATCACAGGAAAATGGATAAAGTAATTACTAGAGAAATGTAAAATAGAAATATTGATAAGTTAGGCTTAGCAACTTATATTAAACAATACTTGTTCCCACCCATTTCTGTCTTAATATTATGGCTGATTAATAATTACTAATCATCATTCTTATATTGCCATCAAGTTACTCATTAAAAAATAGTGAACTTATATTAAAACTTAATATCTTCTGTGTAATTATGGAGAACTTAAATGAAAAAAGTATTCTTAAGACTTTGGAAAAAAGTCACTTAGAGAAAACTATTTTAATAAAAAATATTTTTTTACCTAAATTGTGAGTAAAAGATCAGTAGCTGTTTGCTGATAATTTAATCAAGGCTTCATGGAAAAGGTTAGAAGCATCTTTTTTTAGCCATAGCATAATCTTATTTTTGGTTTTAACAATTAATTTGAATGTACTTGGGATTGGGACTGCATCACATTTATTTAATGCATGTCGAACAACAATTTATCAAGATAAAATTAATTCTAGTTCTTAATACACTGCATACAATAATCCTGTTATCACTAAAATGAAACTCTGGGTGATTATTCCTAACAATTAACATGTTAAATTTTTGGTAAGCTGCTGTTATGTTCCCTCATTGACAAGATTTTGTAAATTTGAATGACTATACTGCTAGCCATAGCATCACTATACATAACAACATGAGAGCCAGTATATTTAGGATAATTTTTTTTTTTTATTTGTGGAAGTTGGTTATTGTGATAAATATACTTTTTGTTCAATATCTGACAAGTTATGTTTAAAACTTCCTGCCATTTCATTATTGAGTGCATTATCTCACTAGGAGTTTGTATGTATGTAACCGAGGCTTCATTTCCTACACTCCTCAAACCTGTTGCTTGTTTCATAGGTTACAAAAAAAATGGCCAAAGGATGATTTATGTAATTGTGTTCAAACAATAAGCAGGTATGGTAAAAATTAATTTTTAAAGCATGGGTGCAATACTGACAAAGTTATTGTTCACACACATTCTTTTGGTATTAACCAATTGTTAGATGTGGGTGATTAGGGTAATGTTCTCTGTGTGTTCAGTTACTTGTTAATTTTACACCCATACCTTTAATAAGAACACTGTTAAGAAGAAACAATTACTGGAACTTTGTGGCATTAAGTGATATGATTGTTATAAGTAATTATTTTATTAATTCACTTCCAGTGTATGATTCAGTATTGCATTTTCTGAATGTGTTTTTCGAACATGACATTTCTTAATTTGTGTGCTTCCAAGATATGAAATCTTGAAACTGAGCAGGTCTTGAACTGTAGATCTGGTGGATGCTTTAGGTAATTAAACTACTGTGTCTTGAGTGCTATATATGCCTCAGTTTTTACTTCACTGGTAGCTTTATTGTTAAAAAAAAACAACATCTGCTCAGTTTGCAGATTTGTGGATTCGAGTTTCGCCCAATTACAGTTTTCACAGGATCGAGTGCCTCCCTCAAAACTTCTGTAGTTAAGTTACTTGATGTAGAGCCAAATTAATTTTTGTAATTTAACTTCTTGAAGCAATGTTTGTTATTAGAAATTTAAAGGTAGCACTAGAAGTGAAAATCAAGACAGATGTTATATTAATCTCAAAAATCACTTTTTTATTAAACATGCATGCATATATATATATATACACACACACACAGAAAGTGAGCATACTTATAAGTGCCATTCCTCAAAACTGTTGTACCATATCCGAGATTTTCTACATAATGTTACTGAAAAATAGTAAATGCTATTTACAT
>NW_013668601.1:121462-128384 GCF_000517525.1 Limulus polyphemus
ACACACACACACACACACACACACACACACACACACACACACACACACACACACACACACACACACACACACACATACTTAGAGGGGTGCTGTCAACTCAAGTGCCTAACTGGTGGCAAAGTAGAGGATACGGCCAGTGTTTTAGGGTATATATATCAATACTGTGTGATAAGTAAGCAAAAAATCTGTATATTATACCTATTAGCACTTGGACTAAAATGTACAGTTCTTGACATTTCAGTGACAAATATGAATAAAGAGTTTATTATTCAACCAGGCTTTGGTTTTATGTTCTCGTGTTTCGTGCTGAAGTCCATGTTCTTGTGTTATAAATCAACACGTTCCTATATACAGCGCTGCTGCTTCCAAGTGTGTAGTAATAATCTGTGTGCCTGATTAGATGTGAAAGTTGTTGGGGTCCATTCTACAAAGTTTCATTAACTGTGATACCTTCACTACAAGGTGGTTACACTTAATAATACCGTTTAAGGCATGAATAAGTAATTATTTAATTTGTAGCTGTGCATAAAGAATTTTGTTGATTCTAAATCGTATTTTCATGTTTCAGAATCTTACCTTTACCGTATAGAATCCATATACATTTTACGTATAGAAATAGAAAGTAAACTGTCATTTAAAAAGAGTTCTACTTAAAACTAGATAGCCGTATATCTTCTTACATTTAGTTTTCTTCGTTTCATGTAATGCAATTTGTAATCAAGCCGAGGAATTATGAAATAAAACATTAAATGTTAAATATTTTGTGTTTTTCAGATACTGGAGGCAGTTTATGCATCTAGTCATACGTACACTAATCAACATCGATAATACGTTAATAGATGGCACCACTGATCTTTGCTTATTGTGATTTTTTTTTTTCGCAAAGGGTTTTTGCCTCATGTACTTATTGTACAGTTATTATGATTTTTTTCAGCGTATTCTGCTTAACATGAGAATGCTTTGTAGTTTACTTTTTCAGAGTTCTTCCTAAGATAATGATATTAGAATAGTTTAATTGTCCAGAGTTCTTCATGAGCTAATGATATCAGAATAGTTTAATTGTACAATTAAACTATTCTGATATCACAGAGCTCAAGAAGAACTCTGTACAATTAAACTATTCTGATATCATTAGCTCATGAAGAACTCTGGACAGAGTTCTTCATGAGCTCTGTGATATCAGAATAGTTTAATTGTACAGAGTTCTTCTTGAGCTCTGTGATATCAGAATAGTTTGATTGTCCAGAGTTCTTCCTGAGCTAATGATGTCAGAATAGTTTGATTGTCCAGAGTTCTTCCTGAGCTAATGATATCAGAATAGTTTAATTGTCCAGAGTTCTTCCTGAGCTAATGATATCAGAATAGTTTAATTGTCCAGAGTTCTGCCTCAGCTAATGATATGAGAATAGTTTAATTGTCGGTTTTCCAATATTTCGCCGTGTTTAAACTAATAAAAGTGTCTAGTTGAATGTTAAGCAAATTAAATATTTCCCAGTTTTCTGAATTGCTTTCGAGTTCTCGCAAAACTGACTTCCAAAGATTACCGTTGAGCAAATAAAAGATTCAACTATTCCTGTGTTTTATTTTCTAACGACACATCACAAACAGCAATCTCACCCACCTGCCAAATCCTGACTAACCCTTCGGTATTTTTCGGGGATCTTCAATTTGTCTCGTATCTCCTAAAGGCGTAACGGCACGAACGTTATTTTTTTCTGTTTTGTTTTTTTCACAACATTACGACGATATATATGTATATATTATCTGACTAGGGTATACGTCAAGAGTGTCAAAGTTAAGGAACTACAAATCGTTTCTACTTTGAAAATAATTAACGTACATCGATTTTTTTAAATCGTTTATCTTTAAGACTAATATAAATAACTTTGGTAGTTTTTCAAGTAAATATTCTTATCTCTGGCTTTTATATTGTTCTTGTGTCTGATTATTATTATGTATCCTTCATTGTAATTTACTATTTTCCATTCTTATATCAGATTGTTGTATTTCTGACTATCAATTATACTGCTTACTTACAGGGTTTATTTATTAATAAAAAAAAGAGCAGATTATTGATTTTTTTAAAATATTACTGGTAAAATAACAGTCGAAGGGATGGATGAAAGTCATAAACATTTTGTTTTTATAATTTTCGGTCCTAGGCTTTTCTTCGGGTGGTGTTCTATCTGAAGGTGCCAGGCTTGAAATAATATAAATTAAAACTACTTAAAAGTAATTTCTATCCAGTTTTTCACTAGTAATTAGTTTATACAACTACTGGCCTATTTTTATTACGGACTTGGATACTTTCCAGGGGAATGGGTGGGGTGGAGGGTATTTTAAAGCCAAATGATGGGTAAAACAAATATCCGCGTTGCGTTTGGTAATTTTAACTATTTCATGACTGCATAAAGATGTGTCTTTCTGAAGTTAAATAAGTTATACGACATCTGTTACCAGAAACTCTCAGATATTAATATTTGTCTTTGTATGTTGAATTAGGCACAACGCTACTTGCACTTAACGTCCCTAGAGGAAAAAACGGTTAACATTACTCAACGCGAACTCGTAACTACTTTAATCAAATAGTGGGATTTGGTTATCACTCTTATAACGCACACACGACCCTAAAGTATTGAATGCGATTTCTATTTTGATGGTAGCAGGGCACGAACAAGGGAACCACGAAACCATAGTCCGGCACGTTAACCACGACCGCGTTCGACACCTCAGTGATGTTTACATTTACATCAAGAATAAAAAATTAATGACACCCAGTTTCACTTATATTTACATCGAGAGTAACAAGCCAAATTATCGAACTACCGTTTTTAGCGTCATAAACCCTCACACTAGCCGCTGAGGAATCAGGGGCAACAAACAAAAAGGAATAAAAAATCACAATAAAATTGAGAATTGAAAATTAAAATGAAATTCTAAAAAGCAAAGTATAAATTCAGAATTATAATAAATATTGTAAAATTTTTTTGTTTTGTTTTTAATGTGATCGATTTTTTTAAAAAAAATCCCTGCGAGCTTCCGTAATGTAATACTTTTTAAATTCGAAGAAAAGGCAACAACTGTTACAGATCTCTTTACAATATGTATGTATGTAAATCTTAATTCTCACGAATTTCTGTGTGTAACAGGAGATCCTCCATTTTGTCAGCTCTTGACTCGAATACGATGTTCAACACAATGTTTATTTACGCCGAGAGGGCATGAGAACACAAGCACCTGACTCAATTGGTCTCTCTTATTGACACTTCCACTACACAGGGTTAGTTTAGTTCACAAGAGTTGAAAGACAGAGGTAGATCGCTGTCTTTGTCTTTAGCGTTTGGTTTAGTACATACCTTCCTGTGATTTGTTAGTGAAATATAACCAGAGAATGAATAATATTATATCATTAGCTCACAGACACTTCAGGCGGTTTACCGCGAGAGCTTATACTTTCTGGTAATTTAGAGAATTAAAATAAATAATTTTCTTCTAAAAGTTAAATAATTATTCTATTGTCGAAAAACATCTTCGCCTGTATGAAGTTACTTTAAGTAGTTTTATGAAATTGTTTGTACGACATCAAGTACAAGAACATAAAAACATATGGTCTTTGTTGTTCTACGAGCGGAACCAGGGATTTCGTGACCAGCTGTAAAAATTTGCTCATATCGTCAGTCAATTTCAATTTTAAAGCCTATTCAGTCAAAATGTTAGGTCTGAACAAACCAACAAAACAAGAGCAAATGAATTTTAGTCACTAAATGTTTAAAATTAGCTTTTTTAATCATAAAATATAAAAAAGCCTAATTCAATGCTATGATGGTAGAAATATGGGTGAATCATAAAACAAAATATATGTATAGACCCAAAAATGTTATACCAATTTTGAGCTTTTCCGTTTCTCTACTGTATTTATAACTTCTTCATTGTTTAGCTTAAAACATATCAAAATTACGTATTAAATTAAGTATTAAAACAATAAAAAAAATGAAAATGGATAAATAAAAGTTATCGTTTCTTTTTTGACACAACTAGGTAAACGTCACGAGCACAATGAACGATAAGGCTGTATTGATGCTTTTACTGCTCAAAGCTTCGTTCACATAAAGTCACTTTGACAACAGATTCAGTCCAAGAAGGTGAAATGTTACCAGTAATTACTAGATTACGTTTCGAGTTATCGTGTCCAGCGGTTCGGTGGTAAGTCTGAAGTTTTATAACGTTAAAAATCATGTTTCGATACCCGTCGTAGTTAGAGCACAGATAGCCCACTGTGTACCTCAACAACAAAACAAGCAAATGAACTAATTATGTTCTTCCTAAAACACCGAATAGTAACTGGTAATGTGTCACAACCTCTATTAGAGGTGGAAAAAGTGTAAAGAGAATAGCACGTGGTTGCTACACGTTTAGAAAACTAAAAAACAATCTATCCTGGAGGAACGTTATATTGTGTTTGTTTCACAATGTTCGCTCAAAGTTACACAAGGACTATCTGAACGTTGTTGTCCCTAATGTTAAACTGATAAACTATGGGAGTGGGGCAGCTTAGTCAACTCTTTTATGGTTGAACAGAGGGATTTGACTGTCACTTTTATAGCAAACACGCGGCCCCAGAATGGGAAGCACATTTTTGCAGCAAATCATCGCGAAATATGAAACCTCGAATTCACAGCCCGGACACAGAATCTGCTCAGCTGTGCCCAGCCCGCATAATTGTGATAAACATTATTTTGCATACAAAATTTCAAAATGCAAATATTGATTAAGGTAGATTTAATTGTCTGAATACTATAACATTTAATTTTCGAATGTTTAACCCTGGTGTGTTATAATTGTTGTGCCCGTTATTATTTAACGTTTTAACAATTTCTTCCACAAATTGTCTAGGTTCAGCCTTAATATTGTGTCTTTATTTTTTTCCAAAAATCTACTTTCTGATATAGTTTCCCCTTACTGTTTTGTCTGCCATAAGTATTCTTACCAAAAATGCTCGTTTTCCCTTTAAAGTTTTATTGATGAATCAGAAAATATATATTTTTTTTGCATAATTTTTACACCCTAACCCTCAAGACGACAAAATAACGTTCGAAAATCTCACAAACGCTCAAGAAAAACAAAACAAAGAAATTGTTGATAACCGTTTGGGCCCCCCAGTGGCACAGTGGTATATCTGTGGACTTACAACGCTAGAAACCGGGTTTCGATACCCGTGGTGGGTAGAGCACAGATAGCCTGTTGTGTAGCTTTGTGCTTAATTCCAAACATACAAGCTAACCGTTTGGTTTAGTTTGGTAGTTGCTAAGTGCAAAGCAACATAATGCGATATCTATGCTCTGGCCACCACGGGTAACGAAAAACGTGTTTTTTTAGCGTCGTAAGCCTGTAGACTTACCGCTGAACCAACGGGTGAAGTTACCGACATAATTTAAACCTTGATTAAAAGGTATTTCATAGTAAATTAGTCACAAACTTAATAAAAGTGAAATTTTTTAACAATTTATATGATATAAGCAACTTTATATAATATGATGGTTGGCGTGGCTTAGTGGTTAGCGTGCCGGGCTATGAATCTGTGGGATCATAGTTTGTGTGCCGTTACCGCAAGATCGCGCTCTGCACTTTGGGACCGTGGGTGCGTTATAAGACGGTCTGATACCACTATTCGTTGATAAAAGAGTAGCCCAAGAGTTGGCGGTGGGTGGTGATGACTAGCTGCCTTCCCTCTAGTCTTACACTGCTAAATTAGGGACGGCTAGCGCAGATAGCCCTCGTGTAGCTTTGCGCGAAATTCAAAAACAAAAGCACTTTGGGACCGTGGGTGCGTTATAAGACGGTCTGATACCACTATTCAATTAGAGTAGCCCAATAGTTGGCGATAGGTACCCTTTACGAGCTATCTGCGCTGTGTCAACAATTTTGTTTTTAACTCCTCCAGATGTCGGAGAGGTGCACATATGTTATGAACTTTGTGTTAAACTTTGGGCATGATAGTGGGTAAAACAAAATACGCTGCCTAGCAAACTGATAAATGAATATCTGCTGTAAAATTGTTATTAATGATATAAGGGTAGCTACCAGTTTGGACGGCAATATTGATTTTATTCCTTTAAGTCGCATGCTTAACATACTCTGAGTAATGCAATAACAATGTAACAAGAATTAATACCTAGGATTCAATAACAGTGCAAACAAAATAACAATTCCAGAGAGGGAGGAAGAGGTCTATGCTGAACCTGACCCTCCCTGGTCCACAACATGGACCGAATCCAGATGATGAAGAAGCAGCTCAATCCTTTTTAGAGCGCATCTTTTTTTCCACACCTAAAGTGGTTTTGATTAGATATCATAACTTTTTGTCATTACACACCAACAAACTACACCAAATAATAAAGTGACATTCGACATTAACCAACATTAGCTTTAAGATCGCAACCCTGTTATTCGAAACAGACATTTAATTTAGAGAACCAAAAAGATTCTTTAAAATATATGGTGGTAGTTTCCTCTCTAAAACAATGTTAATAGCTTCCTTTATAGTAACGCCATGGAATTTAGATTAACAGTTTCTTATCATCACCCCATGCAATCGGTACAGTCGTATCAAGCATCATTATTTATGCTAATTGCTGAAGCTGATATCACGTGACGCTAAACGCTCTTTAATTAGGATAATTTCATAAAATTTAGTAATTTTTTTTACTGAAAAGTTTACAATGAATAATCAATATTAACCGTTCACCCGTATGATTCTTTTGAAAACTTAAGCTAGAAACTGCTCATTTGCTTGAATTATCCAATACTTATGTATCTGCACATCCTTTCACTTTATAGTTTTGTTGCTCTAAATCAGCTGTCTTGAATCCAAATAACAAAAAACTAGCCCCCCTCCCCCCAGTGGCACAGCGGTATGTCTGCG
>NW_013668601.1:129330-130660 GCF_000517525.1 Limulus polyphemus
TTTTAATTATTGTGTATTTTTTAATTAAAAACAAACAAACAAAAGACTAAAAACCTTTAAGTGAAGCTGCAGTAAAAATGTTATACCGACAGCTAACGTGGCTTTTTGCGTGGGCATGCGCAAATATTTTCGTTAAATTTGAGCAATTTTTGTTGAATAACTTTGCACATCTGGCCTATATTTACATCAAATCAGACTCCTAATTGTATGTTATAAAGATCTATCAGTGAACCAAATTTGAAAAAAAAAATCCATAAAAGTTAAGTAAATTTTTCTATGAAATAAAGTTTCCGTACTTTCGGTAGGAAGAAAAAAAGGAAGAAAATTCAATCAAAATTGGAGATTTTATATCTCGTATCATTAGTAATGGATTGCCTTGAAATCTGGTATATGAAGTAAGGGTCCAGTAGAGCACATCCACTGAGAATATGTGATAGTTTGGATTACCACAGTCCGAGCTAAAGAAGGTGGAAAATCGACTATCACTCCTGTTATTGTCTTGTAGGTTGTGTTCTGGCCGCAAAACACGCTACCGTGAGTCTTGATAACTAACGGTAAAACATTCAAGACAATATGATTACGTAACTTTTATGATGATGATGATGATATAACTTCTGATAATAATGTAACATTTATGATGACGATACAATAATCTGATATCTATGCACATTTCATGATGAAGATGTGAGCGATCTGGTAATTATGTATTTTTTAATGAAGATATTCTCGTTCTGATAATTACCGTTTTGGTAATTTGCAACTTTCGCAAACTAATTTGCAAACATGATAATACATATTTCTTAGGTTTATCTGTCAACTAGGGAGTTAGTACACGTATGTATTCCGTTCTAACAGATTAACTGTTTAATTTAACATTAACTGTATGTAACAACCGAAAATTGTAATTTCCTTGGTTAAAACTTTCTAGTAAAAACAAGTCTGCACTGCTTCAATGTGAAGTGTGAACCGTTGTGCCATTTTGACCTTATCTAACTGTCAGTAACTTGGGGGAAGGTCAAACAGTCCGTTCGTATGACATTTCAAGTTTGACATTGTTTTGTACAAGACTTAAATATTCTGGAGAACAGAAGAAAACAAAAATCTATTGGAGATGAAAAATCACGAAAACCAAAGATGAATACAAAACTAAACACGTCTCTTGACTCAAACACGAATAAAGCTTTAGTTACTGCTAGTTAGCAGATGAAAGGCCAAATATTTTGGTTTTGAATTTCGTGCAAAGCTCCAAGAGGGCACTAGCCGTCCCTAATTTAGCAGTGAAAGGCTAGAGGGAAGGCAGCTAGTCATCACCATCCACCGCCAACTCTTG
>NW_013668601.1:130880-136518 GCF_000517525.1 Limulus polyphemus
GCTGAAAGGGCGAGTATGTTTGGTGGGACGAGGATTCCCTGGCCACCTGGCCACGCCAGGCCAAGAAGGGCCAAAGAAACTGTAATAATGTAATAATATTTTCATAACTACACAACCCACGTGGGAAAATGATGATTTCTATAAGGTCGTAACCTTGTCTGGAGAAAATACCTTGCAGGTAGGTTAGCTCTGCAATGACAAGTATGATAAAAGGATTTACTTGGCGGAATAGAAAGACAGTTGAGAGTGTTAACTGAACTATAGTGGAGTAAATGATTTGTGTAGAACTATGAAACGGTCACCGAAATTCACAGGGAAAACAAACTCAAGCTATTTATCTATCTTCTCTGCTACATCCCACAATACACAAAACCACAGTTAGTCAAAACCTATACATAACTGGAAGTAAGTTCTCCACGGTGGTCTATAACAGTGCTTCCCAAAATGTGGTCCCAGCCCAGTATTTGTCAGTGGTCTGGTCCAAATTGCAAGTCACTGACTCACAACGCCACAACCGAGGCTATACGAGAGAACAGAACAGGATAGGGTAGGACCAGTATGTGGTTCGTGCAGTCTTTTTGCTCCGCCGAAGTAGTCCGCATACGAAAACATTTGAGAATCATTGACCTATAAACAAACGACTTTTAATGACCCCCCTAAGGCTTAACTTTAAGTCTGAAGGCTTAAAACGCTAAAATTAGGGTTTTGATTCCTGTGGTGGGCAAATCACAAATAGCTAATTGTGTAGCTTTGCGTTTAACAACAACAAAAACACTTTTGTACTAGACTGGCTTTTACTAAAACCACAACTGGACTCTTCCAAAGCTAAGATCAGGCTGAGACTTAGTCACACAGATACCATATACACACACACACACACACAAAGTTTTCCTGAATAATCAGACAAACGGTATTATAAAACGATCTCTCTATACTCCCATAGGAAAGTCAACTTCCAAGTCACTATTGCCAGACAAACCACTCTGAGTATAGAAGAGAATATAGTTAATGGCACCGATGACAAAGACAGAGAAATTGATTAACAGGTTACAAGATCGGCAGGTTTAAATATATTTTTTTATTTATGGAAGATGACGTTTCGAACTTACATCTTCGTGAGACAGTAAAGCTTCTAGTTAGCTCTAAACGTCATATTTCAGAAATAAAGATATATTTAAACTTGACGATCTTGTAACTTATTCATTAATTTCAACCACACTACAGAGATAGATTTGTTTGTTTGTTTAAAGTTAAGCACAAAGCTACACAATGGGCTATCTGTGCTCTGCCCACCACGGGATCGAAACCCGGTTTCTAGTGTTGTAAGTCCGCAGACATACCGCTGTGCCACTTGGGGGCACAGAGGTAGACTAAAATTGGTAACCATCAAGACAATGATGGTTTAAAGCGACCTTACGGGCAATATATTTCTAGAAATATAACGTTGCCCCCCTCCCCCCAGTGGAACAATGGTACTTCTAGGGACTTATAACGCTATAAAACACATTAACTAAATACATATATATACTGACAATTTTATTCAAAGTACTAGATAGATGCTCTTTAATATATGTATAACAGTTCTATTATTGTTGGTCAATGAACATTTGAAGATCAACAGATTCAAAACATTCTTTTTGATGACGATTTTAGGAATATCGTAAATGGAACACTTGCCGCACCGAGAACTCTATTGTGGGAATCATAAAATTAGGTTCTCTAAGTATTTATCCGCCGCTTTTAAAGGATTTATTACATACGTATACGTATGATCATTATAAACGATTAATTTGGGACGTATATGTACAAATACTTTAATTCGGCGGAGATCCGCAGGGTGGAGTTTGTTTTGTTTGCGGTTAAGTGCTCAACACGGGTATCGAAAACCCAGTTTTTAGTGTTATAAGCCGTCAGACTTACCGCTGGGGGGAGAGGGCGCAGATTGGATAATAAAAATCGTCAAAAGGTTTAATTTTTAGAGAGTTTGTTTGTTTGAAGTTAAGCAAAAAGCTACACAATGGGCTATCTGTGCTCTGTCAACCACAGGTATCGAAACCCGGTTTCTAGCGATGTAAGTCCGCAGACTTACCGCTGAGCCATTGGGGGGGGGGGCGCAGGTTGGATAATAAAAATCGTCAAAAGGTTTATTTTTTAGAGAGAGGACGAGAGAAGACATAACGTTTCTGAAAACAGGAGAAGCTTCATTTTTTTTCTCTCTCTCTCTCTCGATATTTCGCTTCAAAACTCCGCTCTTATAGAACTACGAAACATTTTAAGAAGAACAAGAATGTGAGGTAATATCCTATCGTAATAAACTACTTTTCTTATACAACTCATACGGAAAAATTATAAAAGAAGAATATACCAAACAATGCAATTAATGACGGTGAAGTTGTCAACAAACTTTCAAAACATCATAAACCATGGAACGGTAACATGGCATTATCAATTTAATTTTATCTCTTCCAGATCCTATATATATATATATAAACACTATAATTCGCTTAAAAGGTTGAATTTTAAACTGCATTAAAAGTACAGAATGATAAAAAATAAAATAGATCACTGACCTCTTCAGACACCGGCTGATAGAAATGGAAAAGTGCTTCTGGCTACATTCGAGACAAAACGAACTGAAAAAAAATGTGGCAACTGATGCCTGATCTTTTGTATATGTGTGTATACTCGGGACTGATTGGCGAACCAAGTCTTATATGCCCATCATAAGAGTCTATTGATCCAGAAAGATAATCCCATTTCGTTACTATTATAGCGCACTTAAAATATTGAGTTCTAAACTCACTGAAAAAATTGCGATAGATGTTGGGATTATGCATTGTTCGAAAACAATATACACACTGTGGGCCTTTCAATCTGTACATTTTAGTTTCTGTTGTTAACGTCTTCGAAAATCAAAGCAGATTCATTTATATTAGCACCACTTCATTTGTACATTAGTTTAATGAAATGTAAACAACAGTTTCGATCAGTAGCTCAGTCATATGTAAGCCCTTAATTTATTCACTAATTCACACATGTAAACAACAGTTTCGATCAGTAGCTCAGTCATATGTAAGCCCCTAATTTATTCACTAATTCACACATGTAAACTCCAGTTTCGTTCAATAGCTCAGTCATATGTAAGCCCCTAATTTATTCACTAATTCACACATGTAAACTCCAGTTTCGTTCAGTAGCTCAGTCATATGTAAGCCCCTAATTTTTCTCTAATTCACGCATGTAAACTCCAGTTTCGTTCAGTAGCTCAGTCATATGTAAGCCCCTAATTTATTCACTAATTCACACATGTAAACTCCAGTTTCGTTCAGTAGCTCAGTCATATGTAAGCCCCTAATTTGTTCACTAATTCACACATGTAAACTCCAGTTTCGTTCGGTAGCTCAGTCATTCACACGTAAACTCCAGCTTCAGTCTAAAAGCTCTTTATTTGCTAACAGCAACTTTCAAAATCGTCTTTGTCGTATTGATGTTTATAATATGATATGTATTTGCGTGTATATAACGTATACATAGACACAAGGACATGTAAATCGAACACAGTGAATTATTCGTATCGTAACTTAACTAAACTGCCTCCTTTCAAAGACACAAAATAATATGTGAGAAGTTTATTGGGGCAGCGGCGAGTGGTGAACACACTATACAGTATAAAAGATTCCTGTTCAATATGTGTATGTCACACATTCATTCAACACGCTTACAGACCCTTCCTATGGCCTCCTCCAGGCAGAACCGAGATAGCAGTATATGATCACCTAATGTCACCTCGACGTGAGTTTCACGTTCTAGCCCACGAAGAGATACCGTAGCATCTTTAGAGAAGGCTCGTCTAAATAACCACCCGTAGGGAATCCAGTAAACGGCCTGTGGATGTAACGTCATTAGAGGGTGAGACATCTCCAGTTAGTGGCGGTGGTGTTTTAGCGCATAGGTACACAATGGGTTATGAGCGCAGAATCAAAACCCGAATTTGTTAGCATTGTCAGGCCTCAGAAGTACTGCTGACCCACTAGGGGACTCTCCAATTATTAGTGATGGGTAAATATAAATGCAACTTGACAGTAACTTAGACAATGTGATACAATAAAGGTGGCACAGGGTTTTCTGTTCGAAAAAAAACCCCCAGTGGCACAGCGGTATGTCTGCGGACTTATAATGTTAGAAACCGGGTTTCGATACCCGTGGTGGGCAGATCACAAATAGCCCATTGTGTAGCTCTGTGCTTAATTCCAAACAAACTGTTCGAAGTATAGAAACTGAATATAAACACACACACACACACATATGAATATATGCAGTACTTTCTAGCCTTCATCTATTTGAGTTTTTTCAAGCTCTTAAGCTTATCTCCATAAGTGAATTCGAAACTTTATCCGATAATTCAATGTTAAGTAAACTCTAACTTGTTTGTTTTACAAAAAAGTCAATTGATGAGTAAACCCCCCACCTTTGGACAAAATGGTGTTGAAATGTAAACTTGTACGATAAGAGGGATTACACGGGGCAAAATAAAAAATTATATGAGCTTCTTTTTTAGACATGTTCGTTATTTGCCACCAAAATAACTTATAAGGAAAGGATTTGTTTATCATTGGATTACTTAAGGTGTTGGTTAAATATGTTGAACTGTTGATTGAATGTGTTGAACTGTCTTTATCACCAGATTTTCACCATGGAGACCTGGATCAAAGGGGCAGCAGATGAGCAGCCAAAATGGCGGATGAAGACTTGATAGTAATTAATATTTGGTTTGAACCCCCCCCCCAAAAAAAAACAACAACAAATAATAATAAATTAATAATTGGACTAAGGTGATCGTATAAGCACCATGCAACGATTGACATCACCACAGACTGTTAAATAAAGTGGCTTCACACAATGCAATCACTTTCTGTCTACCTATGTATTTACTAACAACCAGTAAAGACTACAAATGTGTATATCAACCAATATACAACTAAAAAATATATATATTTAGTGCAATCATATTGTGAAAAGCGGTAATATAGTTATATTAACAGCTGATTTCTGCAAAAAATTAATATGTATTGAATTTCTCTGTGGCTAAATAGATCGCTATTGTAATAAATGGGTCTTCTCGGTCAGTTTTTCTGGGATGCACAAGTTAGGCTTAGTGAACAAACTATCAGTTGATAATGTCTAAAGACTGTGTGCCTTCTGATTTCCCGACACAGATCAGGTCTTGAAACACGTGGCCATAACGTGATCTGCTCAAGAAATTACATTTTAGATCGGCATATGCCACCTTTACGAGCGAGCCAACAATGATTTTAATGATATTAGTTTACAAGTAGTTTCTGCCAACTTAGTCTATTGAACACCTGGCTGTTTCTTCGGTAATTTTAATATAATGGACGTAGCGTGTATGTCAGTATCTACTATGTATGTAACGAAAACTCCTGCGCCATCTATTGAATTGCACCACAAACAAAAATCAGTAAAAAAAAATCATACTTTGGAATATTCAAGATTCAGACCATTAGAAAATTAACTGCGATATGTGCAACAACCACTTCTTTACAATAACAGTTTTAAATAAAAGTACTCTCCTCACAACAAGAACACGACTTTCACTAGGACTGAACGTGAGGGTTTG
>NW_013668601.1:137349-139675 GCF_000517525.1 Limulus polyphemus
TATCCGTATTCATATTAAAACAGCTCACAAAAACAATATATCCGTATTCATATAAAAACAGCTCACAAAAACAATATATATCAGTATTCATATAAAAACTGCTTACAAAAACAATCAAAATAAACACACTTATAACTCATTTTTATTTGTTTGTCTTAAGATTGGTTGATGCACAAAATACAACATGAGTTAGCCATCACTTTATTAACAACCCATCTTATTTAATAATTAAGCGACACACGAACGTTTGGATTGAATTTCGCGCAAAGCTACACGAGGGCTATCTGCGCTAGCCATCCCTAATTTAGCAGTAATAAACTAGAGCGAAGGTGTCTAGTCACAACCAACCATCGCCAACTCTTGGGCTACTCTTTTACCAACGAATATTGACCGTCACATTATAACGACCCCACGGCTCAAAGGGCGAACATATTTGGTGGGACGAGAATTCGAGCTCGCGCTACGCAGATTTCGAGTCGAGCGCCCTAACCACCTGACCATGCCAGGCCCAACAGAAACGTAATAAAATTGTTTACTTATGTATTACAAATTCCATCATATTTATGTTGTAATAACAACTGTGTTTGTTTTGTACCTCTATATTACCGAAGATGGAATTTTGAAGAGTCCGAAACGTTTAATGTATGCTTCGTATTATTATGTTCGTGTTTTGTTTTATTATTATGTTATATTTTCCGAAAAATGAATCGATTACTAGTAAACATCTGACTTTAACACACATTTTGTGTTTCGAGTTGAGACATTCAAAACACGCACACTGAAACATATCGACTGTCTCAAGTCAAAACATCAACAGTTGAATGTCTTCCTTTAATATCTATTTTATGTCTCAAACTAAATCATTGTAGCCGTTTGAAAAGCTACTGTTCCTATTGAAATGAGAGTGGTGTTTCCGCCCAATTATATACTTTAAACGGATACAAAGAATTTATAAAGGAACTCGGAAGTTTCGAGTTTACACTTATTATCAGATTATAGATATATATATATTATCAGATTATAGATATATATTATCAGATTATAGATATATATTATCAGATTATAGATATATATTATCAGATTATAGATATATATATTATCAGATTATAGATATATATTATCAGATTATAGATATATATATTATCAGATTATAGATATATATTATCAGATTATAGATATATATATTATCAGATTATAGATATATATTATCAGATTATAGATATATATATTATCAGATTATAGATATATATACTTTGGATTTACTTGATTCCCTCATTCAGATTGTTCGTTCACCGATTTGATAAATTTCGACTTATTATAGCGTAATTTTCACGTAGAACTATCTTTCTCATAATTTAATAAAGCCAATAACATAAGAAAATGACGTATTCCATTTTACTACCAGAATCGTGAATTTCGGCAAAAAAAGATGAAAGATTTGTTTGTTTGTTTGTAATTAAGCACAAAGCTATACTATGGAGCTATCTGTGTTCTGCCCACCATGGGTATCGAAACCCGGATTCTAGCGTTGTAAGTCCGCAGACATTCCGCTGTGCCACTTGGGGGGCAAAGAAGAAAGAAAGAAACGCGAAACCCATGCACTCTATAGTTCGATTTACTGCTAGTCACAAAGTTACTTTTTTCCCAAAATTCTATCCCCCTCACTATTAACTATTTCTCGCAAAATAATCACAAGTCAACTTGATTTACTTTTTAATAAATTTATTTAATTTATAATTATATCCAATTGTTTCTAGAAATCATATATAAGTACACTTTAACGTTCGACAAAATATTCACAAAAACACGAACATTGGTGTCACATCAAAACACAATTTTGACTTTAGTTAAACCTATTGTCTTTGTTGGTCTCTCATATTTAAACCCGAAAAAAAAGCGCGTTCCAACTGAAACGTCTTGTACTTAAAAAGAAAGTTACACATTTGAGTGTGTCATTTTTATCATGTTTTACGAGAGATGTTAACTTTTGAAACGACATGGTGTCACACATTTCCTGCCTCTCTGATATCTCAGGGTTTTATAGTGTAACAGGTTTTATAAACGGAAATTTCCTTGAAGCTACTTTGTTTAAACTAAGTGAATATTGATACACGTGATATACTGTGCGTGTTAACTTGAAACAGGGTTTAAACTAAGTGAATATTGATACACGTGATATGCTGTGCGTGTTAACTTGAAACTGAGTTTAAACTAAGTGAATATTGATACACGTGAAATGTATTACTTGAAACTGAGTTTAAACTAAGTGAATATTGATACACGTTAAATGCTGTGCGTGTTAACTTGAAACTGGGTTTAAACTAAG
>NW_013668601.1:140675-143639 GCF_000517525.1 Limulus polyphemus
CTGGACACTTTTCCACTTTGCGGCAGCTCTACGAAGGAGACTTCGTGTCACCAGCAGGCTCTTCGACCCACTTTTTTATTTTGTACCGTTACACTGGGGCGGCATGGAAAAGAAAGAAATGTCCCTGGGAGTTTTTCGTCGTCGCAAGTAGCCGCTCGTAATGATGACCCCGGTTTTTTTTTCCATAAAACTAGTGTGAACTCTTTTCAAATGTTATTTCCAAGAAATGGAAATTTCATCGGTTTACATTTCCGTATCTCAGTTGTGCTTGTTAGCATTTTCTTTAAATAGTGAGCTTTCTCTTTCCATGAAAGAAATCATTATTTTCTCTCGAGGCAGATAATAATACCGTGAAGTCGAACCAAGTTAAGATGGTGTGAACACACATGTCACGTTCAGTGTTGTTTATCTTTCTAATCGATGTAGCCTTCCTTACTTGTATTAAAACTAGTATTGTTTAACACATTAATGTACCTCTCTTATACCAGCATAGTTTAATAGACATATTACACCTTGTTTAACGCGTGTAATACTAGTATTGTTTAACACATTAATGTACTTCTTATACCAGCATTGTTTAATGCACATATTACACATTATTTAACGCGTGTAATACTAGTATTGTTTAACACATTAATGTACCTCTCTTATACCAGCATAGTATAATAGACATATTACACCTTGTTTAACGCGTGCAATACTAGTATTGTTTAAAACATTAATGTACTTCTTATACCAGTATTGTTTAATGTACATACTACACATTGTTTAACGCGTGTAATACTAGTATTGTTTAACACATTAATGTACTTCTTATCCCAGCATTGTTTAATGCAGGTTTAAACTAAGTGAATATTGATACACGTGAAATGTGTTACTTGAAACTGAGTTTAAACTAAGTGAATATTGATACACGTTAAATGTTGTGCGTGTTAACTTGAAACTGTTGACCTTGCAGGACAGATGTACAATTTTGAATTAAAC
This sequence comes from Limulus polyphemus, assembly GCF_000517525.1. Lineage (NCBI taxonomy): Eukaryota > Metazoa > Arthropoda > Merostomata > Xiphosura > Limulidae > Limulus > Limulus polyphemus. The sequence continues at coordinate 141,660 of NW_013668601.1, forward strand.
ACTATTCATGTAATTATTTTGATGAGAAAGATCTTAGTAAAAACCGTGTATTGGATATTGATATGACAGTTTAACTATGTTGAAAAATCCGATAAAACATATAATCAGTTGGTTTATAAAATCGTAGAAAGATGCTTATAAATCAGGGCAGGTTTTATCAATAAGTAGCAAGGCACTGATAAATCAGGGCAGGTTTTATCAATACGTGGAAAGGCACTGATAAATCAGGGCAGGTTTTATCAATACGTGGAAAGGCACTGATAAATCAGGGCAGGTTTTATCAATAAGTAGCAAGGCACTGATAAATCAAGGCAGGTTTTATCAAAACGTGGAAAGGCACTGATAAATCAAGGCAGGTTTTATCAATACGTAGAAAGGCACTGATAAATCAGGGCAGGTTTTATCAATACGTGGAAAGGCACTGATAAGTTAGGGCATGTTTTATCAAAACGTGGAAAGGCGCTGATAAATCAGGGCAGATTTTATCAAAACGTGGAAAGGCACTGATAAATCAGGGCAGGGTTTATCAATACATGGAAAGATGCTGATAAATCAAGACTGGTTTTATTAATGCGTGGAAAGATGCTGATAAATCAGGGCAGGTTTTATCAAAACGTGGAAAGGCCCTGATAAGTTAGGGCAGGTTTTATCAATACGTGGAAAGGCCCTGATAAGTTAGGGCATATTTTATCAATACGTGGAAAGATGCTGATAAATCAAGACCGGTTTTATTAATGCGTGAAAAGATGCTGATTAATTAACACTGAATAATTACTTTAATTATTAGTTAACAATGTAAGTTTTATAATAAATATTAAAGACACGGTAGTATCAAAACCATCTTTAATTTTGGACGTTTCGGAATTCCTTCAAATTCCATCATCAGCGTTAAATTCCAAGACATTCCGAAACGTCCGTAATTAAAGACAAGTTTGTTAATATTAACGTATTTGTAATATTTATTACAAAACTGCGTTTTTCACCTGATGAATCAGTAACAATGTGTGTTCGTTATACAACAAATAATTATTTTCAGGCTTCTAACGTGAGTACTCATATTTATATTAGGTAATTTATTTGTATTTGGACTATCACCACGTGATTCGAATTGTTCCGTTAGATCCCGTTGTTTATTACACGTCTCGCATAATTGAGCGAAAGCTTGTGCATTAAAAAATAACAAAAAAGGTGGTGATAGTCGAAATAAATTACTTAATACAACAAATAACTCTTGACGCGAGAAAAGTTTGTACTATTACATCAAATAAAACTATACACAAGTACATATGAATACGTAAAGTAACATAAACACACGTGATTAGAGTACAAGTACGTTAAACAACCCAAGTAGAAAAAGAGAAGTATAAACGAATATATACAAAATAGACGTCCAGAAAAGACATGAATGTCATGAGTGCGTTAAATAATAATGATATAACAGTTATATAATGTATTCACTAAACAATCTTCGTATAACACATATGTATGTGTGCGTTAAAAAAATGTGTAGTATGTGCATTAAACAATGCTGGTATAAGAAGTACATTAATGTGTTAAACAATACTAGTATTACACGCGTTAAACAATGTGTAATATGTGCATTAAACAATGCTGGGATAAGAGGTACATTAATGTGTTAAACAATACTAGTATTACACGCGTTAAATAATGTGTAATATGTAAGTTTCAAGTTAACACGCACAGCATTTAACGTGTATCAATATTCACTTAATTTAAACTCAGTTTCAAGTAACACGCACAGCATTTAACGTGTATCAATATTCACTTAGTTTAAACCCTGTTTCAAGTTAACACGCACAGCATTTAACGTGTATCAATATTCACTTAGTTTAAGCCCAGTTTCAAGTTAACACTCACAGCATTTAACGTGTATCAATATTCACTTATTTTAAACCCAGTTTCAAGTTAACACTCACAGCATTTAACGTGTATCAATATTCACTTATTTTAAACCCAGTT
>NW_013668601.1:144278-147443 GCF_000517525.1 Limulus polyphemus
AAGTAAAACCAAACTCTGCCTCAATCCTAAAGCGTCAATGACATAAGCAACAGGATAGAATAATGTGGAACAGTATGTAGATCAATACTTTAGTTTTCGTGTAATACTAATATCACTTTTGTGGAGTGGAAAGTAAAACCAAACTCTGCCTCAATCCTAAAGCGTCAATGACATAAGCAACAGGATAGAATAATGTGGAACAGTATGTAGATCAATACTTTAGTTTTCGTGTAATACTAATATCACTTTTGTGGAGTGGAAAGTAAAACCAAATTCTGCCTCAATCCTAAAGCGTCAATGACATAAGCAACAGGATACAATAATGTGGAACAGTATGTAGATCAATACTTTAGTTTTCGTGTAATACTAATATCACTTTTGTGGAGTGGAAAGTAAAACCAAATTCTGCCTCAATCCTAAAACGTCGGAAGTAAAATATTGGGTGGAATTGGAATTGAACTAAGCCTTCCAGAAGTGGAGGGTCCAAGAGCATTTTCCCCAGGAAGATGTTTATATTTGGAAGTGTCAAGGTGGGCCATTTTGATACACTGGAGGTTTGTTTGTTTGTTTGAAGTTAAGCACAAAGCTACACATTGGGCTATCCGTGCTCTACCCACCACGGGTATCGAAACCAGGTTTCTAGCAGTATAAGTCCGGAGACATACCGGTGTGCCACTGTAGGGGGGGGGGGGCTGATGTGAAATAATCGGTAGTTTGATAACCAACTTACAAGATTTGTTTTGTATCTTTGTATTATTTACTCTATTTACAGCTACCAAATTTATTTTGATATCTTTATCTACTTATAGCGAGTGATTATTTTTGATTAAAAGCTCATTTCAAGTTGGAGGAATTGTTGGAGGTGACTAAACCAGACATTCCCCGTCACTGTAAATGTGTCTTTATCAACCACGATGTCTTATCACTGAACGATGTGAAACATCTCTAAAGAAACAAACTGTGTTAAATATTTTTGAAGGCTCGTTCTCCATTGCTATATAAGAGGTGACAACTCTGGGTAGAAGAAATGCTGCGTTAGTCATAGTTTACTTTGAACAAGCTATGGAACAGGAAAATTTGCTTTTAATCACTTGGCAAGCTGTTGTCTGCGCTATACTTTGGCGTCTGAAATAGCTCACAACAGATTGCGTATAAAAACCGAGTCATGAGGTTTGCTTATAAAACCTTAAAACCCAGCACGAGGGTGTATGTGTGTGGCTATAATCTTAGAAAATAAATACGAAATAATTACTCCACAAAAGTTAAACATCAACAGCGAGACAACTGTTTATTAAAGTTAATTCACGAGCCCCAGGAGACTCGACGGGAAGTAACGTGTACAGAGTTCTGGTGGTATGTCTAACCTAAGAGAACTAGCTACCTATCACGGCACCTCCGACGGCTCCAGCAACCCTAGCAACAACTTTCTTATCATTCAGGGTCAAGCCTTGGGGTTTTGACAGAGTTTTCCTAGTTATTCAGATGATTTTGGGGCTCTTATAGGAGTGGTTCCTCCGACCAGAAGGAATAGAATTTTTCCAAGAACCGCCTTCCTGGGTTATGGTTTTCATTGGCGTTTTGCGATGACGCTATTAAGGGCGGGAGATAGAGGGCCGAACTACATTGAAGCTTTGCTGATGGATGCTGGGATGTGAATCTCGCTTTCGGAGAGAAAGTGTCACGAGCTGCTTGTTGTTTTGTCGGAGTGTACTGAACTCCTTTCGTTTTACATAGGAGCCAATAGTTATAAACTTTACTTTGATGACAGCACAAGTAACTAGGAATGCAGGATATGAGAATCTTAGATGGCTTTACGTTCATTAACGTTTTGAAACCGTATTTATCCGTTGATAGAAGGTACATATTTAAAGTTTGAAGCAAAACTGTGAAAGTTATTTTGATGATATAAAAAAGAAGGAGAAAATCCGGTTAAGAAGCTGAAAGGATAAGATTTGATCCATTGCTAATTACGACTGAATATTCCTTCTACAGTTTCAATGGAGTACACGCTAAACGTCCCCGGAAGTCCCCATCTTGGAATTACTCCGAGCGAGTCAGGTATTTTGTCTTTTATGAGTTACGACGACAAGCTCGGGCCGGCCAGTTACCACGGCGTTGGAGAGAACACGAAACGATTTACCGTGAGTCACCTGCTGGACCTGGAAGACAGTTACCCGGGGTTAGAGAAAGCTCGTGGAGAGCGGGTATCTTTGGAATCGGATATTTCACAAACTTGTGGTGAGTGGGCTAAAGTTTTTCTATCAAAACTATAGCAGCGCGTTTTTGGAATCGGCTATTTCTTACTGATGCTTACAATACAATTACATGTACGTAATAATGGGTATAATATATGCACAAAACATATGAATAAATTACTGTATATTTTATAGTCAATTACATGAATTATAATTTATTTCAATTGCGTTCTCCTCGTGGGTTAGCGGTAAGCTTGTGGACTTACAACGCTAAAATCTGGGGCTCGATTCCCCGCGATGGAAAGAGTGCTGACAGCTCACTGTGTAACTTTGTGCTAAAAATCAAAGAAATACTAATTCAACCACCTCTTAACGAAGATGTTAACCAGTATTGTTCGATACATGTACGCCACGAATAGAAATGTACGATACTCTATTGGATCAATCTTTAATCACGACTTACTTCAGAGAGAACAACTTTCGATTCTCGACGTTTCAGAATTCTCTCTCTTCGTCACGAAATAACAGAGGTATTAGGATAGCTGGACCCGGTGATATATTAAATACTGGTGTGAAGATATTCCAGTAAGTCGTGATTCGAGTTTGATCCAAGAAAATATGTTGAATATATTCCAGTGCAATACTTACATCTCATACTTAACGACAAACAGACAGAGACACACAAACAATACATTATAAACATTGACACACACACAAACAATACATTATAAACATTGATGTATTGTTTGTGTGTGTTATAAACATTGACACACACAAACAATACACTATAAAACACAGAGACCCAAACAATACATTATAAACATTGACACACACACAATACATTATAAACATTGACACACACAAACAATACACTATAAAACGCAGAGACACAAACAATACATTATAAAACACAGAGACACAAACAATACATTATAAAACACAGAGACACAAACAATACATTATAAACACT
>NW_013668602.1:0-23549 GCF_000517525.1 Limulus polyphemus
GCCCTGCTTGGAAGAAGGTGTCTAGTCTAAGCCCTGTGACAAAGAACTATTGGGCACACTGGACCCAGTTGAGGCTTGAAGATGGTATTCTTGTCCGGAGATGGGAAACTGCAGATGGGAAAGTGACGACCTGGCAAACGGTTATATCGAGAAAGTTACGAGAATTTGTGTTGCGTCAATCCCATGATACTGTAACAGGAGGACATCTCGGAGTTAAGAAAACATTGAGACACAGATTTTAATGGATAGGTATGAGACAAGATGTGGAAGAATGGTGCAGGATATGCAGTACATGTGGTGCTAAAAGGGGACCCAAGCATAAAGGGCGCCCACCTTATGAAGAGTTGCTTGAGAATGTGTCAGAGTTTGTGAAAGTGTTATCGGAAAGGATGGATGATATTCACCATCAAGTGCGTTCAAATTTAAAAACGTTTGCTGATTCGACGAAGTTACCTTATGATAAGAGATCTACTGAAGTCAGCTTTGAACCAGGAGACAAGGTGTGGTTGTATAATCCCAGGAAGACCAAAGGGAAGTCTCCTAAATTGTCTTCTCCATGGGAAGGCCCATATAACATTGCGGATCGTCTCTCAGACGTGACTTTCCGGATAAAATGTGGTCGGTCCAGGACATTTCAGTTGGGACGAAGTGAACAAAGGAACAAATGACGCTGCTGAAGAAGTGTCACCTGAAAAAGCCACTGCCGAAGAAGAAACTCTACTCAGTTTTGAGAAGGGAAACGGTGAAGCTCTTGATGAAATTACTACCGACAATAGGACATTTCCTGATGAAGCAGATGAGCTCCTACATGAAGCAGAAGCCAACGAGACGGAGACCAGTACGGAAGAAGATACGTCCCATAAAATTAAGAGACTTTGTTAGTATTGTTCGTCCCGAACAATAGCCACTTACAATAAACCAATAACAATTAACAATAACTTAATTAAATGTACAGAATTACAATCACAAAATTACAATTCATTACGCTACGTGTGTATTTCCACCAAAAATTTACCTAAAGAATGAGACAAAGATCAGGTTTACAAACTCTATTTAAATGGAAATGTTTGAAAGTTATTGTATTTTTCATAACTACATTTTGAGGAATGTAATATTTTCTGAAAATCTGGTAATTTATTTAAGCAGATAGTGCTCTATTTAATATATATTATTAGTAACCAGATTATACTGTGCCCCAAATCTCATGTTGCTGAGCAAAGAATAATTACTATTAATAAAGAAGAAAAAATACAAGAATATCTGTCGTTCCTATCGATCCACTTTACTGTTATATCTAATAATAATGCAGCCTTGTAAACATCGAAGTCAAATACGTATAGTCAAACAACCTACTACTCTAGATAATGTGCATTACGAGCCTAGTGTTTTCCATTTTAGACATATTTCCATATAAAACGTCTTTGCTAAGAACGGTGTACGAGTAATAATGGTTTGTTAGTTTTGATATTCGCAAAGCTACACGCGGGATATCTGAGCTATCAGTCCCTAATTTAGCAGTGTGAGACTAGAGGGAAGGCAGCTAGTCATCACCAACCACCACCAACTCTTGAGCTACTCTTTTACCAATGAATGGTGGGATTGACTGTCACATTATAATGTCCCAACGGCTGAAAGGGCGAGCATGTTTGGTTGGACAGGTATTCGAACCCACGACCCTCAGATTCGAGTCGAGCGCCCTAACTACCTGGCCATGCCGGGCCAAGAGTAATAATATCATGAAACTGATTGCACTTTTGATAAGTAACACACAGATAGATCACCGATACCTAATGAAATTATTGCCGAGGTCAGCTAGGCCATAGTAAAACAAGCCTGTTAAAGTACTCATGGGTGCAGTAGTGCACATTATATTGCCTGGTCTGGTATGTGAAATATCTAAGTTCAGTTTTTTGTAAGACTCTTCAGTAAACTTTGTGAAGGTTTCCTTAAACGCTGCATCATTTTGAAGCACTGAAGGAGACAGATGTAACCCAACATTTTGATTTTGCATTGTAGTTCTTGCCAAGTCTGGAGGTTAATGACTAATGGCTTGCCAATATCTTATGGACTGACGAAGCACACTTCATTTTTTTTAAAGTGTTAAACACGAAACTGCCTTACCTGGCCAGAAATTAATAATTCATGATTCTAGGTAATAGTGTGGTGTGGTTGAACAGCTGAATTTGTTATTGGACCATGCGTTTTTGAAAAAGCCATCAGCACATGAATGGTAAACCTGCACAATCAGTGTTGCACAGTATCATGCAATTTTCACAATCAATTTGATACCCATGCTGCAGAAACAAAATATGATAGACATAATGGTTCTCATGAAGGATCATGCCTATTTGCATATTGGTAACCAGGTGAAACATGTCATGCAGGAGTAATTTTGGAACAGAATCATTTCCTGTGGTTTTCCTTGTGAATGGTTACCTCATTGACTGAACCAAACACCAGTCAATGTCTGGTTGTGGAGGTAACCGAAGTTACACCTGTATTGCAAGAATTTCTAAACAGTTTCAGACCTCAAGGATGCAGTTACATAGAAAATGGCCAAAACACCATATGAGGTGCACATTGTTGCTGTAATATTCATTAACACATAGAAGCAATGCTTTATGAACGCTGGAGGAGCACCTTTTAAACATTTTCTCATTGTACACCCCCTAATAGTAACATGTGAAAATTGTGATATTTGCATCAACATATCTTCAACATCTCTGTGCAATTTCATTTTTCTGTACCATACTATTTGTGAGGTATGATGCACTAGACTATGAAACTATAATCATCCTGTACATTTCAAGAGCAAAATACAAATAATCACAAGGTTAATCACTGATTAATCTTATTATGGATTTCATCAAATTGACAGTTCTATAAATTTAAAGGGTATGGTATATAAATATTACATACCTCATTTTCTTAAAGTAAGTATTTCATATTAGATTCATCTTGATATTACACATAACTACATTATACATAACTAAATACGACTGGAGTCATGTACTTCAACCTATAATATTAATGGGTATGATAACAAAAACTAACCTGCTATTTCATTGGAAAGTTGTATTGTATTCCATTTTACTTGTACGTATGGGATTCATTATGCATACAAGAAGGCTTACAATGTCAGAAATGGGAAGATACTAGACGATAGAATCAATGATTATGGTTGGTATTTCCACAGTATCTACATTCTGAAACACTCTGTCATCTCCACAACCTTCCAACAGACTGAACACTTAAGTATTAAGAAGACAGTGGAGAGTAAGAAATTGTTTGTATTGGGTGCCAAGAGTCTGTGCAAACCATGTGAACTATGATGTGAAAAGAAAGGTCTATAAAAGAAACAGTATGGACAAGTATAGCAGTATTGTGTTTGAACACCAATTGAGAGAGTTGGTATCAATTTAGTTGATCCTCTACCACAAAGTAACTGTGGGAATAAATATGTTATTTCATCAAATGACCATAAGTGTGTGGTGTTCCTAACGAGGAAGCATAAACTCTAGGAAGGAAACTCGTCCATGAATTTGTTTCAAGATTTAGTGCATCTATGGAACTTTATTCCAACCAGGGGTGGGACTTTGAATGAGCTTTGTTTCCAGAAATATCTCAGATCCTTGGAATGAAAAATATCAGGACAACAGCTCTTCATCCATCTTCTGATGGTATGACAAAGAAATACAATCATACATTTTTAACTCAACTAGCTATTTATGTGGATGAATACCACAACCACGAGATCAAGTTTTTCCACTGCTACTTATGAGATATTTAGCAGCATTACATTAAGCTACAGGCAACACACATCATAATCGCTGATATTTAGGATAGAACTTAAAGTGCCAATGGATCTTTTATATTCACATCCATAGAATAGTCACTCAGTAGAGAGATTAAGAATACCATCAATGTCATACATGACTGTTACCTGGGAAGGGCTTTTATATAAACTAGTGATAAAATAAATGTTTATGATGTTAATGCTGATAAGACTGCATTTCACTGAGGTGACATGGTATGGCTGTACAATCACCACTGTTAAAAAAGAATAACTCCAAAACTAAGCAAACATTTGGAACAACCATATGTTGTACTTAAAGGAATCGATGACGTGGTTTACAGAATACAAAAAAAAACAAAAAACAGCTGGTCTGAGCAAAGATCAACCTACTGAGGATCCCAGGGTTTCTGTTGAGACTGCTTAAAAATTATCAATGATGGAGCCACCAGTGGATTCACTCGATCACCTACTTAGAAAGACCGGTTTCTTGTTTCTATCAGGCTAATTTAACTGACAAAAACAAAGCCAAGATTGTTCTCAGCATCCATAAAATGTAATATGAATATCATGTCATGCCATTCGGCCTTCATAATGTACCATTGACTTTAGAGTGACTGATAGAACTCCCATGATGTGGTTTGCAATAGCAATGGTGTCTTATCTACCTGGACAAAATTTTGTTGATTTGTCACGTTTCAGGCCACAGTTGAAAAAAATAAATCATTGTATTCAATGCTTGTGACATGGAAATCTGAAATGTAAGGCAGAAAAATGTTCTATAGTGCAAATGCACATTAGGTTTTGTTATGGTGTAAGTGGTTTAATTATCTTTCCCAGATTTTGCAGGATTTAATATAATCGCATATAAGACGAGTTTCGTCACAAACAACCAAAAATAGTTTTTCAACCACCATTTTTTTCCAATCTAACCTGAAAATCCAATGCTTATTATGTGATGTAATCTCACAACCTCAAGAGTCATCAAGTGCAAATGGGCATTCATACACATATATGACTGTTAGTTCATAGTTGTTTAGTGACTGTCGTGGCTGCATTGTTAAGTAATTATGCAGACATTATACAATATAATAACAATATTACATTCAAATATCATGCATGAAATTAAAATTTCAGAATTGTTTGCATTAGCAGGTGAAAACTATTTTTATTACTTAATTAAAAGTTAGTCAACAATTACAGTTTTATAAAAAGCAATAAAACTCACTTGTGGATTTTTTATGTGTAGTATAACAAAAACCCATTCAAAGAATGGAGATAATATCATGCATTGCATGTCTTCTATATTTTTAGAGTTATGAAGCGGAAGGATTATGCATCAGAAATGAAAATCGCATTTTTAAAATTCCTTAGAGATTGCTATGGGAAGGTAATAATCCTATTAATACTGTATAGGTATTTTTATAAGCTTAACTTATAATGAGTTATATCACTTTTGTCGACTGACTTTTAAAAACATTTGATTGCATTTGTTCAACACAATATTACTTGATATGTTTTTTTATGAAATACCAATTGATTAAACCACATTTTGGAAAGGTTGTCCACATATATGTTGATTTATCTAAATTCCTTGTTACCTTTTTTGAAACGACATCCCTGCTGCTGAGATAAAAAAAAATGTCAGACTAGTCCAAATCTATTAATAAGAAGCGATTCTAAAGCTTATTTAGTTGTGTTTCGTATAATAGATGCTTTATGACTAGCTTCTCTACAACAGGGTCACCACTGTGTTAAGGTTGATTCCCATTTTAGATAGACTGAAGATTGTAAAGTCATTCCCAGTTCCTAAAATGTACCTTACTTCATGCTATTGTAGTGACGTATCAAAGGAAAGATGCTCCATTCATCTTGGAGATAGATGCCAGTGGCATTGGAGCGGAGCAGAGCAGCTAGTGACCAAAAAAATGGAAACACCAATGTAAAGTCCCTTAATAGGGTGTTGGCCCACCATGTGTGGCCAGTACGGCCTGTATGTGCCGTGGCATAGAGTCTACCAGTGTCTGGAATTCTGTAGGAGGAATGCAACACCATTCTTCTACAACAAAGTCAATCACCTCACGCCTAGTTGATGGAAGTGGAAAATGCTGTCTCAGGCATTGTTCTAGAATATCCCATACATGCTCAATTAGGTTTAGATCTGGTGACTGAAAAGGTCATGACATATGGATAACATCACTGTCATGCTCCTCAAACCATTGGGCAACTACTCATGCTCTGTGGACGGGGGCATTGTCATTTTGAAAGACACCCCTCTCTGCAGGACAGAAATGCTATAACATGGGGTGAAAATGATCACTCAGTACCAGTAAGTAACGATTGGCATCGACTTTGCTTTCTGAGAGTGTGAGTGCATCCAAACCATGCCAGAAAAATGCACCCCGCACCATTACAGAACCCTTCACTGTTGGAACCAAATACTCAGGGCTGTAGAGTTCTTTAGGTTGGCACCACACATGCATTCATCCATTTGTCAAGAACATGATTCATCTGACCATATCACATTTCTCCACTGCTCAGTAGTCCATAGCCTGTGTTCTTTGCACTACTGGATGCGCAACTGTGCACTGCCAGGTGTGATGAGCAGTTTGTGCACTGTAACCCGACTATGGTATCTCGTTTTGTGGAGTTATTAGCAGACCGTTCTTGATTAAACTGATCTGTGGTTGCTCACCTGTTTTGCCTCGCAGTTTGAATTAATGCAAGGACATCACATTCTTAGAATATGCACTTCCACCCACTGTTGCCCTTTGCTGATGATATATTTCCCTCGGGGTTCCATAATGATATCACTTTAGACACCGTTGCTCGTGACACATCAGCAAGTTGAGCTGTCTTGGTCACTGAAGCTCCTGCCAAATATGCTCCAACAATCATCCCTCTTTCAAAGTCACTGAGGTCTCCTCTTGCAGCCATGATTATAGGCAACCAGGTCTGTCCAACATTTTTATACATGACCCTACGCATGCTGGGATGTTATTTACTGACTTAATGGATGAGCCACACCTGTGTGGTAGCCTTTGCATTGCATATACTTGTTGTCCCTCATTTACCCAGGTGTTTTAATTTTTTTTGTCCACTACCTGCATCACAAGTACAGGATGGTATAGAACATGTTATAGAATATGTGACCAAAATGCTGTCTGCCCAGTGACATTATTGTGTTTGTTTTTGAATTTTGCGCAAAGCTACACGAGGGCTATCTGCGCTAGCCGTCCCTAATTTAGCAGTGTAAGACTAGAGGGAAGGCAGCTAGTCATCACCACCCACCGCCAACTCTTGGGCTACTCTTTTACCAACAAATAGTGGGATTGACCATCACATTATAACGCCCCCACGGCTGAAAGGGCGAGCATGTTTGGTGTGATGGGGATTTGAACCCGCGACCCTCAGATTGCGAGTCGATTGCCTTAACCACCTGGCCATGCCGGGCCGCCATTATTGTGTAAAGAAAGAACTGTTTGCATTTATGACATTCATAAAACAGTTTACCACTATTTGTATGAAAGAAAATTTACTGCTAGAGTACATCATGCATCACTGGAAGATTTCATGTGTTGAATTTCATTGTTGCAGGAATTTCACCATAAAGAACCAACCAGGTTAGAAGCCTGGAAATACAGACAGACTTTTCAACTAACAAGTGAAAACTTGTTAATTTGTGTTGTTTGAATCCTGGATATAGTGCAATAATGAAACCTATTCTCAACCATGATGACAAATCAAGCAAACAATGAAAATTTCACTGATGAATGGATACTGAACACAATAAAAAGGCTGGAGTTTGAAATTGAGCATAAAATGTGTTGGCTAAGGAGTGTTTTTTTAATAAGTTTACTTCAATAAAAGAGTTGTGTAATACAGTTGGATCACTTATTACAGGTAACCATTAGACTCTATGTGACAAGCCTAGTATTCTCAGAAATGACTGCTCCAAGATGTGGTCACCAAAAATCTGACAAACTTTGTTCATTGTATATTGTGTATTTTAATATGGCCATATTTTGTTTCAACCTCATTTCTATTCAACATATGTTACTTATTCATTCTTTAATCAGCTTCAAAATATGTGAAAATCGTACTTCATTAGTTAACAAAAGTACCTAAGAAGACACATGCTATAAATAATAGCCACTAATGTCATTGTTGTAATATATAAACTATGTTCATGTGTAATGAGCTAATCCTTAAACACATTAAGGTACAATGAAACCACAAATTTAAACAAAGTATATACTTTTTAACCTGTCAAGTTTCAAATGTTGTGGTTGAAAAATGTTACAGTATTTTTGTATCCATGTCTAACTATTGCTAAATGTTTAATACACACATATATTCAATAAACATACATGCAATATTTTTGCACAAAAATAGCACTTTTAATACATATACATGTTTTATAACAATAATACCATTATAGTTCAAACACACACACATACTTAGTTTTTGATAGATAGGTCATTTTGCATAATACATTTTTTTAGCTGGTTTTGCAAATAAGAGTGCTGATTAATAGCTATTTTGACATTTGTCATTCATCAAAATTAAATTAGAAAGGTATCTCCTATATAAAATAACAATATTTTACATACACATAATCAGTGAAAAGTGAGAAAATTTTGAATTAAACTTTCTTGAAAAACACCAAATAGAGCTTTTAATGTCACTTTGCCTAACTCACACAATAGTTAAATGTCATATCTATACATTTATTCTTGGATACTTTATGAGAGTGAAGACTACAGGCAGATGATGGCTAAAATAACTAAAGGTAAACCATAAACTATATATAGTTGCACACTGTGTAGATACAAGATATGAAAAACTCAATACACAAAGGATCACAATAAGGAATATTGCAAAACTTATGAAACCAATTACAACATTTACAAAAATCATGCTTAAAAAAAAATGTCATCAACATTTAGAATACATGTATTTCATAGCATCACACTTATTAAACTGACTAGAAAACAAACAAGAATCCAAAGTGTATCTTTACAATTTGTTACAAGCTTATTTGTTTCTACTTAAATTTGAAGTTTTCTTCGTCAAAAACAATACTGCTAAAATAATCAAGGGATGATAAGTTTTATTTATATTCTGGCTATAAGGCACAACTATTGCTATTAACCATTGTCAATAGCATTGCTGAGTTTATTTTTATGCAAATTGTCAGACAATCATGTGGATGATATGCAAGTGTCTATTACAAGAGTCCATGTTTCAAATGCTCATTTGGTACTAAAGACTTTAAATCCTAATAAATGATCAGAAAAATTGTTAGAAAAGCATAGGTTCACATCAGATACTAATCTAATGCATATATTGATGTAGCAAGCTCAAACTGAGTGAATCAAATAGCTACTAAAGTAATATGGCTCACTCTTCATCAGAATTGCTTTCAGTTAATTAACACCGCTTGGAGGTGAATCACATGTTACCTAGTGTCTTTCTAGAGAAACTCATACATGCCTAATAATACTCAAGCACAATAAGTGTGCTGGCCAGTCCCTTAGCTCAATTCCCTTATTTCTAGGAACTTGCTAAACAGTTGAGCATGATGGGTATGCATGTTACCATCCATTAGACAAAAGTTCTAAATGAATGCACCTATATATGGTAATGCTAATGGCTGTAAGACTACATCTCTAAGTTTTATGGCACTCAAAGTGTTATGCTATTGTACATAAAGGTCGGTGTGGCCATAACCATCCCCCTCGTCGACCAGTGTCCTTCGACAATTACACCCATTCCCATCTTTCTATTCACCGAGAACAGACAACACTACAGTTAAGCCAAGTATCCAGCTCTCCTTTTTCTGCCAACCCCTGTCCAGTGATGATGAAAGTTCACCCCATGTCAATATTTATCATAAACATTGTTTCAAAAATCTGTATACCAGGAATGAGTTTGTGAAACATTAACCCTTTAGCCACTGTTTCCTTCCTTCTTCAAATCTGTAAAGCCTTATGGGGCACTAACTGGCAATTATTGGCATCAGCTAGTGAAAGTGGGTTTTCTCTGGGTTCTCCCCTTTCCTCCCACATCTAATTCTAGGCATTGGATCTATAGATTCCCCCCACTGCCCTGAAAGACCATAAGTCCCATATTGCCTCTTTTTTGTTTTCATGTTAGATTTTGTTCTGACCTTCCTTGGTATTCTCAACACCTTTTGCTTGCTGCCAAATCAAATCTTCGCTGTTTACTTTAATTTTTCTTTTTTTCATGTCTTTTCAAGTTAAGCCTCCCAAAAAAAACACAAGCAGGGCAAAGCCAAACACATTTTCTGAACACCCCTGATTACATTCAGCTCTGAAATCCTTTCAATCTTTAAGATGAATGGTTTAAATCGAAATGTGTGCCAAGGTAAAGTAAAGGAACCATCTCCACAACATTTGCCCACTTCTCAGTTGACCAATCCATAGCCTTGACAATGTTGAAGATGGGTTGTCTTGGAACACAAGTTAGATGAATCATCTGGCATAAAGGATAACCATTATGAAACCTGTTTCTAACCATATGCCTGCTGATTTATCATCCACTTGCTGTTTTGAACAGTTGATTCGCTGAAGCACACTGGTTGCTTCAAGCCCAATCATCATGTGGAATTGTTGACAATGGTCTGTCTTGTTCAGGTCTCCAACCAACCATATCTGTGGTCTAAAGACAAATTCATCTCCTGCTAACCATACTTTGTCAGACTTGTAGCCATTCTGCAAAGACTTGTGGTTGACCAACTTTTAGTCAACCTATTGTACTCAACATCATGGAAATGTCCAAATGTCTTTGTTGAGTTCATGATACGCTTCATTGTCAATCTAGACTCTTTCTCCAGCTGTCACTATTAACTGACTGAGAAACATTATTCCTTCACTTTCATATGCAACTAAAATATGAATGTTAGATCATATGACTGGCCACCTGACACTTGGTTTACATAAAAATGAATTCAGTGGTACCATTGATATTACTTAATACCACCAAATGGGTCTTGTAATAGCCAGGATATAGAAACTTGGATTATATCTCTCAATTGCTTTTAATAGTGTATGTTTATACATTTGTGTACATATATTATGCCATACACATTGCCCATAAACAAATAATGAGCTTTTATACATGGAGCTGCATTTGTAATAAAAAAAATGTTGTCAAAAACTTCTTAGAAAGTATGATCTAATTTTAAAGAAATGTTCTTAATTACTGATATACATTTTATTTTTCTGTTATTAATTCATGAAATACATTTCTTACATATTTTTTACCCTGCATTTGTTTTGGGGTCCAATGATCAAACAGGAAGGCTTAATAACAGCTTAATGAATATGAAAATTGGAATAATCAATATTTCTTTTAGGATAACATATACTACTTTTTCTTTTAATTTAAACATTACAGTACCTTCCCAATAAATTTTATAAAAAAAAAGTATGAAAGCAAAATACTGTTTTGCAATCCCCTGATAAACAATTGTTCATACAATCTTCAATCAGAAAATTATGAGTAGGTTAGATGTTTTTCACATTTTCCAAATCACTGACATTAAAGAAATGTAGGCCATCACCATTCTGGGTTGAAGGTATCCAAGGAAAAAGCCAGACAAAGTACCATCTTGTTCCAAGAACATCCAATAGGTTGCATTTAAAACCAAGGTTATAGGATTCTATATTGTGTTTCCTTTCATACTGTGTCTGTCCATAGAGTATAACCAGCAGTTGTATCAAAAGAAGATAACTAGTTACAACTAAGACAACTATTCCTAAAGTGTGAAGAACAGCAACCAGGAATCCAAAGGATGAGACCGCACCAAAAACCCATGCAAAATGTGGTGCTATCAGTATAAGAACAGACCCAGGTCTTAACCCACCAAGGTGCTGAAAACAATAGTCCCACTGATAAGAAACTCCATATATGGCTCCTGAAAATGAATTATATCAGGCTTTAAAAGTTATTACAAATAAAGTAAAAACATGTTTTTATAATAAAATTACATGTAATAAAATTTACCTTTTCTTGACTGTAATAAATAAACTGTTTGAAATGTGATACCAAATCTATGTTGTTTAAATGTTTAGTTTAAAAAAATACAAGTTTTTGATAATTAATAATTAATTTAATAATTACGTATTATAATTCTGCATCAAGTAAACCTACACAGGCTTCAGAAATAGAAGAATAACTACAAAAATGTCCATTTAGATTTTATTATAAACCCCACATTAATGACATCCACCTGAAGAATTAAGATTCATGTAATTAAAAGAAAAATATCAATCAGTTCATTTGTTCATGAATTCTAGCTCACACGGAAACCCAATATTCCTATTGGTTAATTGTACAGTGGTACTTTTACGTTTATATGAGTGCAAAAGTGAATGATGTTTAAAATTCATTGTTCTATACAAGTACAAAACTACAATGTTTATAACATTAACTTTAAAGACAATTACTTCAGTAACATAAACAAACATACAAAAAACACATTATTTCTCAATACAAATTCCAACATGTGCCTAAAAATTGACAATTAGGCATAAGTTTAAATACTCTTTGTAGTCGAAGCATGAGTTTATCTGCTACATAATCTGTGGCAATTAGCCTTAATAGTTCATTGATTTTTGATGCTCTAGAGCTAATACAACAGGTGAAAGAAAATAAGTACAGGTTTCAAATGATGTACAAATGCAATTTACACACACAAGAAAAACATGACAACAGTTGATCTTTACACTTCTTGATACCATAATTTTAAAAATTCACTATTTTATAACCACTTTATAAAGAGTGAAATTGAGAAAAAATCAAGGTCTTAAGCAAAGATGGCAATGATCCAGAAAGACATTTATATAAAAGATGTTGTGTACAAATATATTTCATTTATAGTCATTCTATGTTTTACATTTTTTTACTTTAAATATAAACACAAGAAAAAAACATTTTACTTAGTAGGTTTCATTCATGTCCAACTACACAGTACAAGAGCAGCATTATTCAAAAGATTTGTCTGTACAGAACACATACCCTTCTTGTGTGTGTAAATAAACACACACACACACACACACACACACACAGATATATATATATATATATGTACATAAAAACTTCACTTAATAATGCTGTTTATGTGAAAAAAATCTTTGGGCTTTGGCTCATAGGATTCAAGTAGGTCTACACCCATTTTGAAATTATTTTTTTTCTAAAACAATGTTTCAGTAGTCAATTTCAGGGTTATTTGTATTTTGTCTATTCTAATGTAATCATATACCAAAATAAGTGTTTTATATTTTTCTGTAAACTTGGTATGCCATTTTATTGCAAGTGAAAAACTTTAAAGCAGTATTATATTTTGATGAGAACAAGCTAGTTTTTTTATGTGATATACTTGTAGTGTATATGTGCATGTACGTAAAAAATATTGATGTGTGAATGTTTTAAAAGTCTATTGCATTGTGAACAGTACAAATACAAAAATCCTTTTTTTCTAAAACTGTGCCAAAATTATTATTTTTATCTAAACCTTATTTTATATTTAACAACCTGATAATTGTATTTTTTAGCTTTATTCCAATTTACTCTATTGCCAATGGGATGTTACCAGTACATACATCATACATGAAGCACAAGTTTATCATGTAGTGTTCTATTATAGGTAATTTTTGAGTGAGTTTTGGATGGGTGGCTAACATGTTATTACTTTTTATACTTTCGTTAAAAATTCATGTGTTTGCTATTAAATATGTATTACTACAAGCAAGCCATCACTTCTAAACATACTCATGTTTTATGTACTTGTAAGCTCTGTGAATCTCAGAAGCATATAACTGATTCTTTTGTGTTTTTAAGCAGTGACCTACTCCATCTTTGAAACATTACTAAACACAGAAGGTGATGACAGGTGTGCTACAAATACAGTACAGCTTAACAGACAATTTAATACTAAAAAAGCAGAATTTGAAGCCAACAATTTTTGATAAGCTCACCAACACTTAGGCAAAAGAATAAAGCAGTTTCATACAGGGTTATATACAGAAGGAACAAACAGTGTAAATTTCAAGATTTTAATAGATAACAGAAATGTTAGACTATTCAAATTTGCACCTCAACACAGCCAAAACATATAACCTTCCAAGAAGCCCACCACCCATTATGTTCTTTGGAAGGGTGCTACAATTATCAGAACTATAAATAGTCAACACAGAACTAAAGCAGTAATAATAATGATTACTGTCAAGTAAACTAAATGGTTAATTAAATTAAAATATCCAATTACCACAACTATCCAAGTAATTAAAATATTGTTATTAGATTTGTTGTTAAGCACGGGGTTACATAATGGGTTATCTGTGTTCTGGCCGATTTTAATCTTAAGTTTTTTTCATTTCAAGTTTTTCAGGTTTAGTGATTTGCTCACGATTTGAATTTCTTGGATTAGA
Source organism: Limulus polyphemus (assembly GCF_000517525.1). NCBI lineage: Eukaryota > Metazoa > Arthropoda > Merostomata > Xiphosura > Limulidae > Limulus > Limulus polyphemus. Next base: position 14,251 of record NW_013668602.1, read on the forward strand.
TTCCTATTGCCACTAAATTTGTTCACACTTTCTTTGTTACAAAAAACTACTAAGATTATCTGTTGTATATATCATGGTTTCAGGAACACTATATTCATCAATTAACTGAATGTAATTGATTAATGGGCTCTATGAATGGAAGCAAAAATCAGATAGGTCTCAGAAAAGTACTCAACTTACTCTGTCAAAAAAAAACATCTAAGAAACATTTATGCACTGTGGGAAATCATATTCCCATAAAAATGGGCCTTGCTGAGCAACAGAACATTGTGTCATACCTGTGAAATGAACTACTATGCATGGTGCTGCTGTTCAAATCCTCAGTACAGGCCAGCCACATTCAACAAGACAGAAAAGCATTAGATTACCATCGTTTGGTCTATAGTACAGAGTGAGGCTCAAAGACCAGAGAAATCATTCACCCATTTTTATCTATATCAGAAGATGTTTAGATATGAAACTGCCAACTAAAAACCATTGAAATTGAGTGACTTATAATTCCAATGGTGATTGATTTGAATGAAGCTCAAGTTTCTTTTTCTCAGTTACACCTGAAAGCAGGACTTCACCAGCTAGAACTAAAACCACATTCTATACTCACACAGACCTCACTAGGTATATGAAAGTAAACTTTGGGAAATCAACAGCAGCAAAAGTTTTTCAAAACTCAATACGTGAAGTCTTAGATGATATTCCTAGCACCATAAATATCGGTGATGACATATTAGCACATAATATGGAGAAAAAAAAAACAATAAAAGATGATACACCGCAATCTGTCATCACAGCTACCATATCAACAGGCCATACCAAACACAATGAATTGTCAAAACTAGTCATACTTAAAAGTACAAGAAGAATTAACTATATTAAAATAATATTACTTTATTCTTAAAGGTGCACACTCTTATACAGCATATAATACAGCTATGTCACATTATCACATGTAATTTCCCAATCTAGCATAAATTGTGGATGATCAAATTTCAAATTTTTTTTTTGTCATACATCTAACATCTAACCCAGAGAATCATAGAAGGGGCTTAGTGTTGACTTTTATGACAATACTTGCTTGTAATGGCTGATGAAAATTTTGTATTCTATCATTAAAACTGTAACATCTATGTCAGCAAGAACTGTTACATGAAGTCTGAATCATATGTTAGAGCTCTTCAGAATACAAGTAATAAAAACTGATAATGGACCACTATTTAACAGACTTCAAACACTTTGTGGAATACCTAAGTTTCCAGTATAGAAAAAATTACATCACATTGAAACAAAGATATATATACAAAATCTTAAGAAAGTGATAAGCATAAACAATCTATTGTAATGTTCTGGATATAAAACTTATGATGATTTTTTTTATTAAACTAAGTCATTCCACAACAGGAAAAATCACAAGCTGAAGTTAAGTTCCAAAGAAAAATCAGAACATCTCTACTGACTTACAGCAAGCAAAGTAAGAATACTAAGTTCCAAAAGAGGGAATTAATAGACAAGAACTAGCATGAAATAAGATAGTGATGAATAAAGCTGGGTGGTTACTCTAATATAATCGATTACCTACGAACATCAATTATATTAATTAGTGTCACAAAAATAACCAACTAATCACAATAAGTGCTTCTGATTATCACTGTTTTTGACTCTTCTAACTATCCAAGTAATCAAAATATTTCCATCATGATTTCTTATCAGAGGGTGCTACAAGAGAGAGAAAACATTAGAAATCTAACCACTTGCAGATTTTTGAATATTACCATTTGTTGTATTTGGGTTAAAAAGCAAAAGAATAACTAAATTTAAGAAGATTCATAAATAAAATTAGTAGGGTTAAAGCTTTAAATTAGAGCTTAATGGTGTACACTGTACTACGTCGATAGTTTGGACTTACGGTGTGTAATGATACTTTAAGCTTAGCTATAATTCAACTTATTGGTAACTCAAAACAGGTTAAATACATTGTTTTGTTAAACAAATGCAATCTAAACACTAGTTAATTGTCTCTTCATAGTTTAAGGATAAACTTGGTTACTTGACTTTAGATCCATTAGTTTAAATTCAGCTTACAGGTAGGTTATAAATCAGGCTAAATACATTGTATTATTACACAAGTATCAACTAAAGACTAGTTATTTGTCACTTCCATATAATTAAAGATAAACTTAATTAATTTAGAGTGAAGATAAGGTAGCAATAAAACATTGTAATGTATTTGAGTCTCAAACATTTGACATAACAATGTTGTTAACAGGTTACTGGTATATAGTGTTGAGTATACATTCCCAGACTAAAAATACAATGGTTAAGACTTGTGTAGGAGTTAAGTGTTCACAGTCTGTTAGATACGATTGATGCAGTGAGTGGGTTTAATATGGGAACTTTGGCATGGTATATAAATTTAAGGAAGATAGCTGTGAAGATGTGCAATTTGGTATATCTGGATTTTCAGAAAGCATTTGACAAGGTGCCACATAAAATGCTTATAAAACAAATTATCTCTACAGGTTTGAAGAATAAGTTAACTATTTGGATAGAAGAGTGGCTGGATGGAAGAAAGCAGAGGATTGTTATAAAAGTTGTTCAGTCAAACAGGATAAATGTCACAAGTGGGGTACCTCAGATATTTTAGCCCCAAAGGTTTGAAAAATTTGGGACTATTTAGTATAAAAGTTCAAAGTTTTCAGTTCAAAAGACTACATCTTGTATTTCAACTATCAAGACATATAAATACTTCAGTTCATTTCATTAAGCTCCATTATTTCATCTTCACAACTGTTCTGGCTACCATCCTCACAACCACATAGATCTGTACAAACTAGACCATTTGTGCAACAGCCACATTCTCTTTTTGCATTTTGTCTTACACTTTCATAACTCCAGCATTCCTCTGGAGTGGGAGAATCAATATTGCACACAAGAATAAGATGGGTTACTAGATGTCAATAAAAATCAGTTATTGGTAGGAGTGAAAGTTGTTGTAGAAGCTTTACAAACTTATGCCATGTAATGCACCCTCTATATATGAGGAACAAGTGTACCTATCATTGGCAATAACTGCTATCCTTCTTTACCTTTAGAAACCATAATCTTGCATAATTCTTTCAAACAGTCAACATCTACATTGTTTGTCTTGTAAAGCAAGCCCATATACCTTTCCATTTGTCTGAAAATAAAGTTCTTAAAGTTGAATCAAACTCCAAAATCTGCAAATACATCCAAGATAGCATCATCATCAAGAAAGAAAATGACCCTGTATTATCAGTGCTTTTGAATGCATACTAGCCTATAAGAGCCTCTGCTTTCTTCTCCAAGTTTACCATAGCTGTTCTTAATCTTCAATCTCTCACCTGACTTTCTGATAAAAGTGATCAAATTAGGCAATTGTGAAAAAGTACCCTGATTGTAAACCAGATACATCAGTATCTACAAAGAATACATCAAGCAGTGTATCAAGATCTTCGGGCATAACATTGAATGCATGAAGGATAACAAGCTGTTCACCATCTTCTAGATAATGTTTACCATCTAGCATTTCTGGCATGCTCACAATATGAAACCACTGACAGTTAATCTTGATATAGGTATTGCAGGCAAAGAAAACCAGAGTTGTACTTCCTTTGTAATGATCTAATATAAGGGTCAGAAACCCAAATAACAAGAGCCATTTTTTTTAATTTGGTAAAAATGTAAGATACTGACTAAGAGCCATAATGCATGTAACCCCTATTTCAATAATTGGACAGTGAGAGCTATGGAGCCTCAAGTTGCCACTCCCTAGTCTAGTATTTTCTCACTGAGGTGCCTAGTCAGTTCTAACTTTGTTTTAATCCGAGAAAAAAATGTTTTCACTGATTTTGCATGGATGTTGTCATTCACACAGAAATGAACAGCTTCAGTTTTTTTATGTTTTCATCTTGCAAACTGCTTCTTTAACATATCTTTCAACATACTGATCAAAGAGAATTTTAGCCTCATGATGTGCAAAGCTGATTCACATTACTGTTTTAACAAACATCTGTGAGGAATACAATGCATGCACAAATCCTGATGTCTTCGCAATTCACTATGCACATGTATGGTATCAATAATCAAAACAGATCCAGACTTATCCTTATCAAAAGCAGTTAATATACTATCTGGCAATATCAGCTCTATTATTGATGACAAAACTTGTACTTTTCCTGAAAGCATAACCATCGTGCAATCCTAATGGAAGTTAGATGGAGGAGCCACATGAAATTCATATTTCCCAATGGTTTCTTTCATATCTTCGTCTGCTTTGCGTTTTGAAATAACTAGCAACCCAGCAGTTGTCTTTCTTGCATTATACAAATCAACTGACATTTAATGTTTGTTTTGAAAACAACCTGCATCTTTGAAAAACCTAAACTTGTTCTTCTTTTGCAGTGCCCAGAGAGGGACCATTTTATCAATTATCCTCTCCTTCATAAATGATAACAGCCATCTGACTATAGTGTTCAGCTCTATTGTTCCTGATTACAGTTTGTATGTGGCTTACTGCATAGCTTGCACTGTTCAAAGATAAACAAAAAACTCCAAACAGTTGCAAACCATCTATGTCAAGGAATAAATGTATGAATGAACACCCTGCATTGCATGTATTTAATCCACTGCAAGAATTCAAAAAAGTCATTAGAGACCCAACGGACAATTCAATTCCATTCTAATCATTACTTTTCTTATACGTACTGTGATATGACTAAGTACTTCTAGTCAACTTGTTATACAGAATTAGCTTCATTAATTAGTTTACAAGATACTGTTTAGTTATAATCTATATTATCAACTTACATGTGATCAGAAATGCTTATTAATATTCTACAAGATACTGAGAAATATGTAAACTATAGAAGGGCTTTTTCAGCCTACACATTTAAATGCATCTTTTGGTTTTATTCAGTTATCACTGTGAATTTTTAAACACATATTTACTTAACCATAAATGAATAACTATTTCATTTTCAGTTATTACAGCACACATTATTATACAATAACGAGTAAATTCTCAGTAAGTTAATATTTAACAGATTAAAATACAACAAAAAATAATTATTATTTATAGTACTCACCCGTTAAAAAATTATCAGTATTATACAGTAATGAAATGCTCAAAAATATAATAAAAATATGTCAATGAAATACTTTGGGTGATGATAGTTTACTTCTGCTAAGTTGTACCTACCAATCCAAATATATAAAATTGTCAATAAGTAGTATCTCTGGTTGTGATAACCAACACAACAACCAACAAACATGCAGTGATGATCACGCTTAAGTATGCATTCGTTACAAATTGGACAGTGGTAAGACCTAGGAGGCGAATTTAACTCGCACAAATGACAGTAACGCCATTCTTGTTTCAGAATCGCTGGCAAAGATTTTTGTTTGCCAGATGCATCAACCCGTTTAAGAAGATACATGTTACCAAAGATATTAAATACTATGAAGCAGGAAGCGAGAAAGTGAATGAGTACAATTGTGGAGAAGTGGGTGTGGTAATTAGGAAGAACCACGCAGCCTTCCCATAAAACAGCGAAAGGAATTCCAACTACCATAAATATAAAAAGACTTCGATCTCGACGATTTGGCGGAAGCAAATCCTTCTTATGCATAGGTAGTATCACATCACTACTAATCATTTTGAATTTAAAAACTTACAAAAAAAACTACCGGTAGATGAAAATTTATATGGCTTGACGATGTTAGTGCCACTCTGTGGAGAAACTCGAAATATAAAGCCTAAAACATGATATAAGCCTTTCGTTTAATATTATCTTTTTAAATCTAAATATATATATATTTACAGCTGCATTCAAAAATTTCCTAGTAATTAAATTCTAAATTATTTATAAAACATTGTGAAACTTAAACTCGGTGATGATGCTACTATGTTGTTGCTGTTAATGGTAAGAAATATTCCCTTGGAATGTTTTATTGCTTTACAAGATTAAATTGAAATTCACGACTTTGCATTTTTATATTATCACGGTTTGGTAGTTAGGGCGATTCACTCGTAATTTCTGAGTCCAGGTTCGAAACCCATCACAGAAAAATGCTCGTTCTTTCATACATGGTGCGTTATTATGTGATGCTCAATTCCACTTTTCATTAATAAAAGAGGACCTGAAAGATGGCAGTGAGTAGTGTTCACTAGTTTGTTTGAAGTTAAGTACAAAGCTACACAATGGGCTATTTGTGCTCTGCCCACCACGGGTATCGAAACCCGGTTTCTAGCGTTGTAAGTCTGCAGACATACCACTGTGCCACTGGGGGTCGTATTGACTAGCCTCCTTTCCTCTACTCTACCACTTCTAAATTATGGACGGCTAACGCAGATAGCTGTGGAATGGTTTTGTGCGAAACTTAACCAACAAAAGCTGTCCCCTCAAAATTATTCTACGTCAATAGTGCTCTAATTTCATATTTTGTACTAAAATTTTTAACTAAAGAAGGGCCAGCGCTAAATTTTGTGAAATTCTCGCTTCCCTCACACTCACCGACCAATGAAATTTTAAAGAAAATACTTATAATCTTTTACCTTTATTGCACAAATATAAAAATATTAAAATTAATTAGTTCAAGCCATTGCACATCACCAAAGAAAAATATCGCTATTAAACAATAATTCAATATTATACGTTTCCTTGTATGAATAAAAACCCTATCTAAACGGGCATCATTTACTGCGCATGTCACGAGGTTTTAGTGGCTACATTCAACATTTTATTAAACTACTTTTTTTATGTTATACTAATTAGTATAACACAAAATCGTAGCTAATAATCCATATGTTAATGGCAAATAAGTTTTAAGTTCTTAATTTTATTCCCGGCATGGCCAGGTGATTAGGGCGCTCGACTCGCAGTCTGCGTGTCTCGGGTTCGAATCCCCGTCACACCAAACATGCTCGCCCTTTCAGCCGTGGGAACGTTATAATGTGACGGTCAATCTTATTATTCTTTGGTAAAAGTGTAGCCCAAGAGTTTGCGGTGGGTGGTAATGACTAGCTGCCTTCCCTCTAGTCTTACGCTGTTAAATTAGTGACGGCTATCTCAGATAGCCTTCATGTAGCTTTGCGCGAAATTCAAAAACAAAGAAACAAACTTAATTTTATAAGGCAATATTTTACAAATTTCTGAATTTCCCATAGTGTGAGAAAGGATATAAATTTTCTGAAGGCATCCCATTTTCTCTATTTTATTAACCACCCCTCCAATAAGTACGAAATTCAATGTAAAATCCTCACTATAAAATCGTCATTGCTCAGACAAACCATAATTTTTATAACTAGCTTGGATGAATGTGTAACGGCTCTTGTCGAATAGTTAGAAAGCCAGAAAAACTGTGGTGGTTAAAGGAAATGGTCTGCATTTTGAATGTTATTATTATATGTTATTTGGTACATTATTTGATTAAATAAAAATTATTTAGTGCATTACTACCATTAGTATAAAAAAGAAGAGTTAGGTGTCATCGACAGTTGATGGCAAAAACAAAAATAACAAACATGTAAGTTCTTTATTCATTGCTTTTCCTGTTTATTCTTTATATATATTATTATAAAAGCAAATAAAGTGTAAAAATGTGAATTTCTTTAGGTTTATTAAGATTAGATTTGGTAAAAGAATTAATAATATAGTAAAAATACTTCATGAGGCATGCACGCGAACAGCTCGTGGGTAATGTAATTCGTTAGCGTAACGTGAGCTTTATGTTCCCCAAGTGATTTACAACTTATAATGGCACAAATAGTAGTTAGACACAATTCAAAGGGCAATAAAAGAAAAACATTTAATCATAGGCCTAAATAAAATGTTTTTAATTGTGTACCAGTTTAACGTTGAAAATTATTTATGATTTTAACTTTATACACAAATGCCAAAATACTATAATTTAATCATAATGTTAAGTATCTGCTCGTTTGTTAATTTCTGGTATAAATTCTTTCCGAGGAACTTCAGCGATACAAGTGCTTTCTTAATTAAAACTCGTTTATTCTTTCTTGATACAACTTTTTAGTACACAGAATGTCCACAGTCACTTTAAACTTAACAACCTTTATAACACACCCTGTAAATCACAGTGATTCACACACTTTACTTACGGTGCCTTACTGTTCGTTTGACTCAATTATCTGTTAATTCAATCTATCTGCATATCTCTCTATCGCTGGCTATATTTGCAGGGCTTATATACTAAAAAAGAGGGCGCCTGGCAAACACTCGGACATTCACGGGGTTCCTCGATAATTCATGATCCTTCAAGAAATTCCAGCATACATGCTTCCAGCGTCGCATGACTTCTGCTGTGGCAATACTGCTCCTTCCTTAGTGTTGTTACGTCTCCGTTTGTTAATTGATTTTCCGTAAATTCGTTCCGACGAAACTTTAGCGACACAAGTCCTTACTTAATAAAACTGGTTTATTTCCGAATATAACTTTACGATACACTTAATTTCAACAATCGCGCTAAAACAGACGCTATAACAACGAACATGCTCAACTTCAATAATACTCTCTGACTGCAGATCAATTACACACTGTCTACACACACATTGTTCCGTCACGTTGTCACCCTCTTATATATATACCAGACTACCCTATATCTAGTAATCTCCCGAATATTCCCGAAGGTTCGAGAGGTGGCGTGGCACTAGTCACGTGACCTCGCTGACGCAACACTGCCCCTCTTTAAACAGAAACCCTTCCGTATAAAGATCAAGAATAGAATTGGCTTATTCGTGTTATCTGATGTTCCATATTGTTTATCAAGTTTTCTATCAATTTTGTTTCTCAAAAATAAGTAGAAACGGCAATGTGTGTCTAAGCGGTCCTTTGAACTGATTTGTGAATGAGCACGTTTCTAACGTGTTACTTGGTATTTACTATGTTACGTATTACAGTTTTGAATGGTCTGAGAGCGAGCTAAATGATAGTTTAAATTCAGCGGTGAAATAAATGCCGATATATATCCAATTGATGATATTTGCCAACAAGATTGATACACACAGTTTTCTTTTTTAAATAGAAATATGTTTTAATATATAAACAACAATACAATTTACAATAACAGTTATTACAAACAATGATTTATATACAAAAGTTTTACAAACTTACGAACAATAAAAAGTCTTCTTTCAGGTCTAGAACTTCCTTGATGTCTTATCGAGAGTGCGCGATGATCGAGTTAATTTCTAGTTGATGTACGTGTAATTCACTTAACAGTGAGCTTTGCTAGCCCTGTAGTTCTCGCTGATCTCACGCCGATTA
>NW_013668602.1:24489-26017 GCF_000517525.1 Limulus polyphemus
ATTGCTGCCATCAAATCTGCTACGCTGTAGTTTGATTTGCCACCTCTCGTTTCCATATTCTTCTTTTTTATTTTTATTTTCTGTCCCACTCTCTGACACCAATTTGTTACGTCGCTGGTCGTTGGTTAATTTTCCAAAAAAACTTAGCGATACAAGTCCTTTCTTAATTAAAACTAGTTTATTATTTCTCAATTCAACTTTGCAATACACTTAATTTCCACAGTGTTTTTAACTTAAACACACGCTATAATTCACAACGAACGATTCACGTACTTTCTACTGTGCTTGACTCAATTGTCTGTTCATATCTCTTCAATCTGCAATTATTCATCTATCTGTATATCGTCACTTCTCGCCGGTTTTATATATACGAAGTAGAGGGCGTCTGGAGAACACTCGAGGCTTCACGAACAGACATGATCTTTCTCGAATCTCATGACGTGTTACTAGCGTCACGTGACTTCCGCTGTCGTAACAGTATATAAACCTGGCAGAGAAACCTTACTGTAAGCCTCACCCACCCCATACCTTTCCTAATCTACCCCCCAAGCCCATGCTTCTGAACACCCAAACGAAATCCACCACCGACCAGTATTCTACTGCCCATCCTATTACACTAGACCAAGCCACTCAAACCTCACCCACTCCTGAATCACAAGACATGTCAACCCAAACCACCACTACTAGAAGGAAAAAAAGGAACCCGGACCCAGCCACAAGTCTTTACAGTTACCAACGATGCCTATCAACAAACCAGCAACCTGCCTCCCAGCCCCAAGCCATTTTCTACTTCATCGATTTCAAGCTCACCGAACGCCCTAGTAATTGACACCTTCCCCGATCTTTACCTACCTTACGAACCTTTCTGTGCCTTCCGCCTACTCACCAAAGACACCAAGGACTCCACGCCTTTACCACTTACCTGGAACCAGAACCTATTTAATAAGAAAACCAAGATGAACACCAGGAGACTCCACAACTCATTCAAAAGCTAATCAACCCCAGCACCAGACTTCACTTTGCCTTCCCCACTTACTTCTTCTCGCTAACCGGGCACTGGTAACGAATCGGTCGTTACCAATGAAAGTGGGTTTTCTCGGGGTATTCGGCCTAGGATTTTTAGACCCCCACCACCTTGATGGACCATCAATCCGACATCGGCCATTTAGTTTAGTCTACTGTACTCTTCACTTTTAATTATTTTTATTTTTTACCGTTACTCTCACGTTTACCTTTTTAAACTTACATACCTTGTCTGCATTAATTTCCTATTTTCTCAAGTTAAGCCCATTTTCCTAGACCACGCGCGGGGTGAAGGAGGATTGTTTAATCTTCGAGCACCCTTGATTAATAATTATTTTTTAGAAGATAATTATTTTTAAATCAAAAGAACTGCCAAGAACACCAAGGATAGATATATGAATGAAGAGAGAACAGTAGTTACTTTGAGTTCAGTGTAATTTATGATTCTGTTAGTTTCGTGCTAGTGAGCCGTAATGTATGTGTTTTGCACTCGTCGAGAGCAAAA
>NW_013668602.1:26265-28880 GCF_000517525.1 Limulus polyphemus
AAAGGACTTGTATCGTTGAAGATCTTCGGAAAGAATTTCTACCGGAAACAAACAAGCAAGCAGATAAGTAACAATAATTTCAACGATTCGCCAAAGGGTGCTCAGTTGTTTTGGTTGTTATTCTTTTGGCGCACAACTACGCATTGGACTGTTTGCATTCTGTCTATCCAGAAGAATTGACCGTCTAATAATGTAATTAAATCCGCAAGCTTACCGCTGACCCAGTGGGACGCGAGCCTAAGAGATCCAAACGACCAAATATACGAGACCAACTTTACTCGTTTTTAAAATCTTATAAAATTATATTGAATATTTCATAATATACAAAAAAGCAACTTAGGTTTTCTTGTAATACTTCCACGACACTGACATTGTTAAGATAATTAGTTAAAGCAGGCCTTTAATTTCTATTGAAAAATTCATTGTATAGCTACAAAATTTCCTAATGTACCATTTTAAAAAAAGCAAAACAAACTCATATTATTGAAAACAATATCTTTCTGCGGCATTTTCCTCCATGTTCGTTGGCTGTTTCCAAACCACTGCATTGGTTGCGTTATTAAGGTAAAATTTCTAATGAAATTAAAACACACGAAACCGTTAATTTGTTTAACTCGGCTATTGTGCTTCAATGATGCAAATTTCAGCTCGTATAAATTATTTTGTTAGTTAGTTCCATAAAGTTAAAGGGGTGTTATACATAAATTGTACTGAGACTTTTTCTTTTTGTTATAATATTTGCCTATTACTTTAGAAAAGCTTGTCACTGTTATCTCTACTCTAGTGTTATCCAGTTTTAACGTATTATCGATATATCCCATCAAACTGAAAAATCAAATGGCAACTTGTTTCTCCTTAAACAGTGAAAGGTATGTTCTGGCGAAATTAGGGTTTGATATTCAGTATTGCACAGTAACGTAAGTTGAATCAGTGTCTGTAAAGTGTAATGTAGGCTGTTCTGCAACTTGCAAGTGTTGAAGGTGCATGTAATAAATTTACGATTAAAAAGTGTTTTATCAACCATGAAATCTAATGTTATAGGATAACAATATAGAATAGTTGCTTTAGTGCAAATGTGTTCTTATTTCGCTATATTATCAAGAGCACTAATTATACTGTTGTATTACTATTATTAGTAATCCTGGAGTTCTGCTTTAAAGTTCTAGGCTAGACAGATGACAGATAGTTGCAACTTTTAGGTCATCATAAATGTTGTAATTTTAATAAATTACCTGCTTCCTCTAAAAGGAAGAAAACTAATATTATACATTTTGTCCCTTTTAAAAATTAATAATTGTAAAATCATTTTAATAACTCTCAATGGGTTTGTTTTTATGTTTAACTTTTAAGCAGAACTTGCCATCACTCCTTGGGCTAACCTGGTTATTGTTCCAATAGTGTTATATTGTTAGTGTTGCTCATGTTTGGCATAGTAAAGTTAATTGTTACCTGATAATAAGCAGTAGAAAACTTGTTGACATATTTAATAATTTTATTACACATTATGAGTCTGAAATATTATTAGTTAAGAAGTAACCCCCCCCCCCCTCCCAGTATTGCCTTGTGTGTTTCATTAATTTTAATTTTCCACCTGAAAACAAATCCGATAACCCAAGCACTTTTTGGAAAGTAAACTTTCTACATCAATGGTCCATTTTCTGACTTCCAATGAAGGAAAGTCCACTTTCTGAAAGAGTTTGGATTATTGTTTTTTGTCTAATGCAAACTTTTTTTTTCTCTTGATCATGCATTCATCAGAATTTCATAACATTTTAGGACAACAAAGGGCTTTTTGGATACTGAGCTTATCCAATCCACTAAACTTTGAAAACAACAACAGGAAATTTAAAAGATATGGGCACATGCTTATCTTAGCCATTGATATATTTATTTAATGTGAAGCATTCTAAATAAAATTTTAAAAGTAATTTAAGTCTTTAATGATAATAGGCTAATACCAAGTAACAAAGTAAATGTATGTCTATTTATTGGTAAGTTGACTAAGAATAAGAAAGTATGACAGTACAAAATTATACTTAATGTTAGTGTCTTTTGACATTTGCTTTGGTCATATGTGTGGATGTCTGATAAAAATGTAAAAGCGACACTGAACATGACTTTTATTTTATAATTTTACTCTAAATTTGAATTTTTAGTCTTGATTGTTTCTTTTTGGTAGTTTTTTAGAACAAAGTCTAGCACTTGTATAAAACTGGTATTGCTAAGTATTTTGATTTAATTCAGTTAACAATTAGTGGATGTAATTAGTAGTAGTGGATGTATCAATTAATTTGAGCTATAAAGAGTTTGTATTTGTAAGTTTTGATATATTCACAATATTAAAATGTTTAATTTTATTTTCCACTTGGAATAAAAATAGCCAAGACAACACCTCCATGTTGGAATTTTGATAATATAAAGATTCTGACTGTACATTTGTGGAACAGAAAGTGGTCAAGAAACCAAATATGGTAAGAACTTCTTTGATATTTATGGAGTGCTTTCTGTTAGAGACTTCAGTTTCTCTATTTTACTTCATATTTTTCTTTAGACCTTTAAATATATATATATATATATATATATATATATATACGTAAAGTAAATATATAATTATA
>NW_013668602.1:28979-48784 GCF_000517525.1 Limulus polyphemus
ATATATATATATATATATATATATAGAAAAGTATCATTTTAACAGTAAAGATATTGAGCAAGAGAAGTGTAGAGCACACTAAACACAATGCATATTTAAATGCTCTTTGTACTTTAATATATTTAATGTTTTATGAATGCAATCACAGTGTATTATATTTTTGTGTTATTCAGTTATTTACTACTTATAAAGGACAAACCCGGACTAGATCCTCAACAGTAGGGTGACCAGACTTTTAACTCATTAAATGGAGACACACTCGGATTTCCAGATCCCCCCTCCCCCTTTCCTTAGGAAAAATTATAAACAGTCAGATATGAAAATAGTAAATATAAAGTGAAAAAAATATTTTTATTTACGTTATTGTTGTTTTAGATACTTCTCTGACAAGTGAATTTTTCAAGCAACATTTTGTTGGTCAGAGGTTTGTCAAAATTCTGAGCAAATGTCATTCATGTTCACCATTGAGTTACTTTAAGTTAGTGCTTCACAACTTGGTAGGTAATAGAAGCTGCCATTTGCATTCAGCTATTTCTCTTTTGGCAGGTGAAATATCACATGCTCAGTGACCTTTGCACTAGAGACATCATGTCATCTGCTGTAGCCATTTCACAGGTAGCAGCAAAGCAGTCATTCTATGCTGTACAATAATTTTCTACTCAATTTAAAATACTTATCTGTTATTTCCTATTGTCAGGTCCTTAAAGTACTGAACATGAACACCAGTATAAAAAGTTACAGATTACTGACAGAAATGAAAACCAGGTCATTTAAGCATCTCAACTGGATCTATCAGGGCACCAGGACAAAATTCCAAAAATGGGGACATCTGATAACCCTACTCAACAGTAGCATAGTCTTTGAGCATCCATAAGTAGGAAAATTTGTATAATATAGTTACATTTACATATAAGAGATTTCACAGTAAACTTTAAAGCTCTTTCTTAACAAAATAAACTTTCTCTTACATTTGTGTAATTTTAAATACTTTTGCTCAACTAGAGTTTTATGATACACTTGGTAGGTCAAGTCTTTCTGGAACATGATTAAGATGACACATTACATACCATTTAGACTTACTACAATTAGGTTGTGTTATGGTGAGACAGGTACAAATGTATGGTAGCTATTGAAAGTTGTTTTTAGTTGCAGTTTATGCTGTTATTTAGTCGACAAGGAAAGTTGCGCCTTCAGAAATGGTATGTAGCACACCCTGATAAGCAGAAAAAGAAGATTACCAGAGAGTTACTAGCTATATTGTTGGCAAGAAAACCAAAAATGTGTTCTTTCTTGGAATGGAAGGACTTAAAGATTGTCTATAAGAGGTAAGCTATTGATTCAGTGAAATTTCTTATGTGGTTATAACTCTGTTACTTAGACATACAAGGTAAACATTAACAACAAACATCACTGAGGTTAATTATATAATCAATGGCTATTAGGCCACATCCTCTTATTCATGAGCTCTATACAAGTAGAATGCATGCATACCATCACGTGCACTTGTAGCAACAGAAGTAACAATATATATATAAAGCACAAAAATCTGTGTGTCTCTCTGTTTGTCCCTTATCTAACTACTCCTAGGTTGCTGAGCTGATCTCAACCAAGCTTTGTGGGATGATAGTTTGGAACAAGGGACATGTTAATGAGGGATTCACAACCCCTCCACGCCATTATTGATGTTATTGAGCATTTATTATCTCTGATGTAAGTTAATGTTAACTACGTTCATAGAAAATTGCACATTCTCACACCAAACAAAACAAAAAAACGTTATTCAATTTTCCATCCTCCAGTGGGACAGTGGTAAGTCTTCAAATTTACAATGTTAAAATCTGGGTTTGATTCACCTCATTGGACGCAGCAGATAGCCCAGTGTGGCTTTGCTATAACAAAACACACACACATTAAATTTTCTATAACACAACATACACACAGTGTGGGGGAGGACACATGAACTTCTTAGCACTCTCTGTGGAGGAATGAAATGAAAAACAAATGGATGCCACTATAGCAGTATTACATAAACTCAGATGAAGCTGGTACTACAACAACCATAATGCTGTTTCTTGAGTTATACCTACTTCAACCCGTGACATTACAACTTCATCCTGTAAGACACTTCTTTGGCCAATGACTGTCAATTAATTAATAATGAGAAACAGTGTGGAAGGACATTAAGATGTATGTGTTGAAATCAGGTAATAGAAAGCACCCCTACTGCCACTATTTTGTTTGCTACCTCTTCATACAAAGTCACCCTTATCATTGCACAGTGTATGCCATGTTTTAAGTATATACGTAGTGAGCTCTTAAAGCTTATACAAAATTTTTGGTGGGTTAATAATGAGTCTGTATAAATATAATAGTACTGTCTGTTGTATGTCCATATAGCTACTTTGCAGGATGTGGATGAATCTTCACCAAATTTGGTGTGGAGGTTCATTGGGTGCGCAGATAAATATGTACATATTTTCAGTTTTACATTTTGCTGTTTTTATTGGTGTTTTTTAACACTACCTCATCTCCTGTGGATTGATCTTCACCAAATTTGGTATGGAGGTTCATTGGTCCACGAGAAGATGCAATTACATATAAGGGAAATCACTTTTCATGTCCTAAGATAACCTGTTGTTAATCATGAATTTACATAACTTCCATTCAGGGGATGGGTATTCCAGCTAGTACTGGAATAATAAGTTACACTATAAATAAATTGTGTGAAAGTTAGGATTTTTGCATTAATTATCATAACAACCACTTCCCACATTTTTTTAAGTTCATAACCCGGCCAAAGGACAGGTACCTCAGCTTGTTGCTAATATTTTGATTACAGGATATTTGGAAATCCCAATTGTAATTAATTGATTATTCTCATGAGTCATGGCACTAATCATTTGAGTTGAACAACCTTGAATTTAATCAATAATACTAATCAGAAACCATAATTGCAATATGTTGTTTAACTTGATAGTTAGAATAATCAAAAACATTAATAACACAGGTCTGTGATGATTTTATTGTCTTGAAATTTTACATGTTCTACAGTAATTCCTGTATGCTGAATCCAAAAATGATATCCATTTTTCTCTATCAGGTACAGATTTTTCACAAAATGTTGTAATGCAATACATAAAAGAAAGACCACAACACATAGTTTTGAGACCAAAAGACATAGATTTCACAAACAAATCAGGATGAATGAGGATGCATATTCATTTGACATCATTGTTCTTCCCTTTTCTACAGTTTGTTTTTATATTTGTTAACAAACATAATAATAAAAAAATGTTCATTTTTGTAAATGAAATAATAATTTGATCTCAGTAAGTTTTTTTTTCTTCCCGATTTGTAAAATAAATTTACGTGATAGAAAAAATGAATATTATTTTCTCAATCTGCTTAGCTGAATTATGTAAAATCCATTATTAAAACCAAAACAACTTTTATGAAGTTTAAATTCACAGGCCTGTGCAATTGGAAACACTAATTTTGATTAATCAATTATTATACTTGACCCCAAGTGATGCAATTGATGCTTATAAATAATTGAATTAATCATCCAGCTCTCTGTATTAGTTTGGAGATGCAAGTAATCTCCAGATATGTTCCTCGTGTAATGATAAAGAGCAACAGTGAATTTAAGTACATAAGATTAAAATGGAGCCTCACCATGTTTTACAAGTTCATGTTGCTGCATCCAATCAGCTGTGCATGATGAACCTTGAACATAATCCTGCAGCATAGCTTAGATTGCAAAAGGCACCATCATAAGGTTGTCATGTCCAAAAAATACTTTACATTATTCATTCATTCAGTGGCCAAGGGCAACAGTTTCTGAGCTCACAGTTACAGTCCTGTTACACAGAGATCTAACGAATACCTTTTTCATTCTTTGTCTGCATGAGATATGCCAATGTTTAATGGAAGGTATGACTTGAAACTTTATCTTGGTGAACCCATATGTTGTAGGCCTTATTTCTAGATGAAGATGAGATTGTTCTTGATTATGTTGTGAACTGCTACTTGAGACATGTGGACAGCTTTTTCCACTGATATTGTGTTCATAACTTCTCAACTGTTAAAAAACAATGCTCTTTGATTACTACAGTATCAGTACAACTTGTTGCATGTCTCTTTCTGGATGGTTATGGTACATAAAGTTGCTCCATATTCCTTTGTTTTCCAGTGCTATTAAATAAAAGGAATATCTCATCTTGGAAAGTCTTAAATCCCCAATCTGAATACATTTTTATTATATTATCTGAATGTACGAGTATTTTGCATCAGAAATGGGTATTATGTACTTTCCTAAAAGCAGTCAGTTTTTGGTGGTGTCACACTACCTAAAAAAATAACAAACACTGTCAAAATGTGGTTTTGATACATTCCATTCCACCAGAAATGTATATTGACTGCTTTCATGTGGCTTGTTGATTTGTATATTTAAAATTGTTTTATAAAATGCACTCAACCTTCTGTAAATAGATTTTCTTGTGTTAGTAACTAACAGTAGAAATAAGTGTTTGAAAGAAGAATATTTTTTGAGAAATTAAAACACACTGAGTATTTTATTTTATTAATAGGTATGCAAGTTTGTACTTCTGTTGTGCCATAGATCAAAATGATAATGAACTTCTAACTTTGGAAATTATTCATCGTTATGTTGAATTGTTGGATAAATATTTTGGAAGTGTAAGTATTCAAACCATAATACTTTTTTATGTATTATGTGTGATATTATCTGTAAATACCCATTGTACAGTATGCATATTTTATCATGGCACTTTTTGAACAGTTTTATGATGTGCTTTTATCATTATGAAAAATTATTCCTTTATTTGTGTTAGTTATAATTTGACAAAAAATTAAAAAAATATATATACTGATGGTTTTTAACTTAAATCTTGAGGCATCAATATTTATCTACTTCTCATGAATTTGCCAAGATATTCAAAATCTTTAATGATTTTTTTGCTGCCACAACTTTGAAAGATCAGTGAAGTTCATTTGCACATGATATAGTTCACTATGATAAATAATTAAACTTGGAAACTTCAATGTAATTTAAAAACTGCATTATTTTCTGCAACACATACTTAACGTAGATATATTTTGAACCATTCAGCTTGAATATGACAGTTGTTTTTTTCCAGACCTCTTGACAACAATTTCTGTACACATAGATCCAACATTTGAAGATTTTTTGTTGGCTTGCTCAAAAAAACAACAAACTGTTTGTTTTAATAAGTACTGATTAAAAGACATTTGCCTGCTACAACTATAAGAGAATTATGTAAACCTTGCTTAGAGAATTAAAGTTTTTCCCGTGACATTGTTTCCTTATAACTAAGTAGAGAAGGAACATTTATTGGCCACTGAATAATGCCAGGGTATTCATGTCACTGATCAGTCCAAGCAAGATTTCTCAAGTGGCAAGCTCGACTGTGCATCAAGGAGATTGATAGCAGCTGTATAATTGTTGTAAAAATAAATGGGAATTTTGAAGAGTCCCAGATGTATGAATGTAGTTTCACATGAATCTACCAGTTTGGTGATAAATCGGCAATAATGAATTGCTTCATACAATTAACAACTGTCAGTGGTGACCATGGTGATTCCTAGCTAAAGCCTAGCTTTGGAAGGTCTTGTATGTGCATACGTGAAATACATAAAATGCAAATATATCTGCATTTAATTCCATATTAGTTCCATTCTGTATATGCACTGCTTTCACAAAAATTCTGTATCTTGCATATGTGAATCACTTAGAGAAAACAGCTGAGACCCCCCCCCCCCCCAGACTCCAGGTAATACAAGTAATAGTAGTGACATTGCTGTGGAACACACACTGACCAGGTTACCTTAAGGAGATATTGAAGGATATAAGTCTATAAACTTCCAACACAAATGAATTAAGGAATTTTTCATGGCTTATGAAAACCAAAAATGGGTTAAAGTGCAATAAAATGTATGTGTGGAATCCTTGGGGTCAGAGATGGAATGCGTGTCTCCTGCCAAGACTTTTGTGACATCAACACAATGAACTGACTCAGTACTTAGCAAGTAAGGAACATGTAATGTCTTTAATAACATCCTAGGAAATTACATATGACTGCTGCCAATAAAGTAAAATGCACAAACACAAATTGGTTTGAAATAAAATGTTGGTTAATTTGTTTAAAAAAAGTAAGTTGAACAATTGAAAGGTATAAAATATGATAAATAATGGTATAAGTTAAGTTTAAAATAACTTGTATCTAAACTTTAGAATGTTAATAACTTTAAATTTAGGAACTTTGAGAGAGGCTGAAACATTTTGATGTTAAACTTAATGCAAAGTTTTGTTTGGACCCAAAAAGAAGGGGGGGGGTACAGTTACCCCCCAATTCATGAAAGTGATAAGACACACTGTGCTGGCCTTAGCAAGCATGATGCCCCAGACAGCAGAGGTATTAGATCACATAGATAAGTAATAAGTTTTTTTAGGGAAGACTTTCCCATCCTATGAATAAGAACTATTATTTAAAGAAGTTTTTGCTCAGTTTCAAAATGAAGACAAAAAGGATATTTATTAGCAGGTTAGCTTGAAGATGAACATATTTATATATTGTATTTTGTAAACTATGGTGGATTGTGGTGAGTTGATATGATGTAAGATATATTTTTTCATTTAGGCTGGAATGTATCTCTAAAGTGTTTTCATGTATTGGGTTCCCACTAATGACAAAAAATCCTCAATTTGATGCATTTAATTAAAAGGCAATGGCAGAATTTTCTGGTCGACAGCACTAAGACAACCCCCTGTGACTACATGTCCAGATGTTTTTGACAGGGAATAGGTTATATACCTTACTCATAAGCTTATATGTAGTCCTTAGTTTTACTTTAGCTATAATAAATGATCTATTCCTCCTAGCCAACCACATTGTCAAAGATAGTTATTTTGCAGGTTTGTGAATTGGATATCATTTTCAACTTTGAAAAAGCCTATTTTATTCTGGATGAGCTGCTTCTAGGAGGTGAAATACAAGAAACTAGTAAAAAGAATGTTTTGAAAGCAATTGCTGCCCAGGATCTCTTACAAGAGGTTAGAACTTTGTTTATCTTAATTTTCTGTTCATCTGGAGACTTATTATAACTTTATTAACCTTTTTCTTTGGAACACACCCACACACGGGATTGCAAGATACACAACATAAAGTGAAGCATAGTTGATATGCGATTTTCTTTTTTTTACTAATAATTAATTTTTCTGATACAAAAATAATAGTTTTACAAGCAAAGCATAGAAGCCTATTTATTTATATTTTTTGGTGGTCTAGAATTGATTTTCTTTTAAATCATTGCTTAGTTCTGTTATAGCAGTTTGTGGCTAAGAAAACTTTTGCTCTTCAGCACAGTTCCTGGTTAGTACTCTTTTTTTTATGAGCCTTTTATCAAGCATGTGATTATACTAGTAAAAAATCACTTCATCTATAACTTGTGTACAGAAGTAGTATAGAAATATCCAAGTATATGATAAAGATGGAACTTTATGCATAAGAAA
Organism: Limulus polyphemus; assembly: GCF_000517525.1. Taxonomy (NCBI): domain Eukaryota; kingdom Metazoa; phylum Arthropoda; class Merostomata; order Xiphosura; family Limulidae; genus Limulus; species Limulus polyphemus. The sequence goes on from NW_013668602.1 coordinate 36,532, forward strand.
ATAATATATAATTAAAACAATTATTTTTTAGAAAGTATAGAAAATATTCATAATTAAACAATAGTTTACTTTACTGCTTTGAAATAAAACTCAGTACAATAACACAGTGTGAGGAGTAATTTGTATATGCCTATACATGTAGTGTACGATTGGTTTTGAAATCATTCATGTCTTACAAGTTAACATCTTTGATGTTTGAAGTTTTTATAACAAATAACGTGTTTTGCTTCTTAAAGGATGATGCAGTTGAAATAGCACTGAAAGAACTGGGACTTGTGTGACAGAGCAACTTTCTTCAAGAACCATTAAGAGCGGCTGAACTGGTTTCTTTGCACAACTCCTATATTATAGCATGGTTAGATATGTCTATAACTAGAAAATGAAACCAAGAATATCTTAGCAATATTTCAGCAAAAATCATTTGAACTTTGTGCCTACCTGGGGTCAGTGTAAAATCATATCCCAGCTATTTCTTATTTATTTAATTATTATTAAGTGCCAAAAGTTAAGTGTTCGAATATTTATTGTTGCACAGTTTTTATCACAGTTTCAAATCTTTTTATTTACTCACTGTTATTGAACAAAAAAAGGTGAACTTTTATCAGTTTACTCTGTATTTTTTGTGTGTATTAAAATAAGAAGTTGATAATGTAGTAATTTTCTTGAAAGTTATTTTAGTCTTGCATCTGAAAATTTGATAAACCAACACTTAAGGATTTTATTTACAAATCACTCTTGCAACTTTAAGTCCAAACACCAATGTTACACCCTTTATTTATACTTCAGAAAGCCTCCTCAATTATTTTGTTTACATAAAATGTCTATAACGCAGTAAGAAAGGAAGATACTATAAGCAATAAGGGAATGCCTGCTATATAATATCTAGAAGGTTGCAAAAATCTCACTTCTTTTCTCCAAGTGAATGGTTTTTGTTTTTCTTTCAGATGTTAAACAACTTTAAATCATCATTAAAAGTAAAGAACTATCACACTGACACCATTGTCTAATTATGAACAACACAACCACAAAAGTGATGAATAACAACACATTTATCATATTCACCAAACTGTTCTACGAGTACCACACAAATCCAGCTGAGAATTGCCTGTAAATCAATTAGTTAGATGAACATTTTTTCCATGTGAATGACTTCATTCTTAGTCCACTTTGTTCATGAATCATTTATTCATATACATGTGGTAGCTGCAATACTACCTACATTGGCAAAACTAAATGCCATTTAACTGTATGCATCCATGAGCACATGGAAATTTCTGTAGAACTGGTCACCCTTTATCATCTCCCTGCACCTCTTATATTCAAACATACAGTCAAACTAATGGACACAAAATCTCTTTAACTGACTTTAAAATTTTAGTTATGAGCCATATAGACTTTAAATTTTACTAGTTCATTTAGTGTGGGTCTATTTTATTTCCAAGTTTCACTCACTGGCTTTTATTATCCCCTTCTACTTACAGTTGTTTACTGTAGTACATAAGCTTTTGTTCAACATTCAAATGATTGTAATTAATTTTTGTGTTTATTGTAGTAATTTTCTGAAGGTGGAATGTGCATATTCCAAAATGCCCAATAATTATGTTGTTTTTATCACTTTTATGTTTCCCAACTGGTGACTCAGCAGTACATAGGAGTGCTTATACTGCTAAAATTTGGGTTTCAATATCTACAATGGGCAGAGCGAAGATAGTCCATTGTTTAGTTTTGTGTTTAACAACACACAAACTTCTCTGGCTGTATTGTTCATTACTAGACTAAGTTTTCCACATCATGAATTTATTGGCATCATTGTTTTTTGTCTACAGATTGTATAAATATTTGCTATTACCAAATATTAAATATGTTTCATCCAATTTCAAGTGTACAATGTCTTTGTTAATTGAATGTTGTGATTGACATGTCATATTCCATTTTCAATACAAAATGTATTCACTTTGAAAATATATATAATAACAGTTGTATTGGAGAAGTTGTTATTAATGTATTAACGGTGAGTAATTTCCAGTCAGTTTCATTATTATATGTACATAGGTTGTATGGACTTGCCTACTTCAGGTGTTAGATCTGAAACAAACCATCTGATATACATACATACATACATAAACCTAGTATTTGCTTTTGAAAAGAATAACACAAGACTTAAATATTCACATGTTGTTTTAATAAATGTGAAGAAGTTATTTCATTAAATTGTTTTGAAAATTCATTTTTTGTTGTAAACCTTCTGTGATAAAAGAAGTGATCTAACTACTAAAGCAGAAAAATTCTCCCTTTTTCTCATAATTTATGGTGAACACACATTTAAAGAGACAGAAACTTAACAGTAACAAAAAAACTGATACATGAGAATACAGAAATGATGGGTACTTGATATAAACTTCTGTTAAAGTTTAATCTTCCTATAACTCACAAATGCCATTCAATTTCATATATTTTTGCAACCCTGTATTATGGTGAATCATAATGTCATAAATTCTGTCTATTCCCTTAGTGCTTATACTTCTTTCAAAAGTCATTACTTCTTAAACTTATTTTTGTACTATTAATACTAATATTATACAGTATTTTCATAGTGCATATTATAGCTTCTGGTTGTTCCATTATTATTTGCCATATTTCTCATGTATGTATTCTATTATTGCATGTTTTAAGTTTTTCTCTGCTCTTTTATTACTTGTTATACTTCATTATATTAGTACATGTCATAATCTGTTTGTTTCCATTTGTCTTTTACTTTCTGTTGTAGCTTGTTGTGTTCTGGTACTACCATCATAGTTCTTGCATATTGTATTGCTTCTGGTTATTACTTGTGTATTTCATACTGTTTTTCATGCCTTCTCTGTATTACGCACTGTTTATTGTATACGATAATGTTATTTATTCTTTCTTACTTAATGGCAAATAAATTTTCAAAACAAATATGTCCTTAATTCTCTTCAGTTTTTAATTTGTTGTTTTTAAATAATGGGATATCAAATTAAATGATTCATAAATGAGAATGTTTAAAATCTAGTCTAGATAAGTAGATAGTTAGTGTATTAGCATACTTTATTTCATAGAAAATTGACCTTCAGTAAAAGCAGTGACCTGGTTTTTTGTTCATTTTTATGAAATTACCATTTTATTTAAAGTCAACAGGAATTTTCAGTGCTTAGTATCAGCATTATTCTGTTGTTGCTGTTGATACTGTAAATTACATTTTGTTGTGCCAGAAAAAATTATGACAACTGAATCAGTATTTTATATTATAAAATTTATTGGTACATTTACTACTTTGTTACTATTGTTTCTAAATGACAAATGAAACATATAATTGTTTTTCTGTATTTTTGTTATAATGAGTATTCTACTAAAAATTGGTTTGAGTATTAGGTTTTTTTCTGTACACTTGCACTTCACTTATAAGTAAATTTTGATTCACAATTGATAATGTTGTAAAATGTTTTCTTTTTACTATTTTCATCTCAGATGTTTACAGATAATTTGCCAAGTTTGACACTCAATACAGTACTGTACACAGCATTAGTTCTGACAAAAAGGTTACTTTCATACTTGATTTTGGCCATTAACAGTAAGTAGTAGTTACGTGTTAAGAAATAGTAGTTAAAATTACCTGTAGTTTTGTTCTGTTTTAGTTAGTGGGGCTTGCTTTTATCTTAGAAAACTCATAACATAATGTTTAAGGACAGTAAGGGATCTATTGGTCCATCTAGGCAGTCCCATCCTCTGATCTAATTTAAAACTATTAAATAAAAGAAAATATATATAATAATAACAATGAAAACCTCAAAGCCAGCCCTTATCATTGATTTGTAAGGCAAGATCTTCCCTTAGTTTAAACCATGTTGATTATCCAATAAAATACTAAGCTTTGTTAAATGAGTTTGCAAAGGATTTTTTATCAGACTTTCTTAAACTTTACCCACAACTGTTGTAAGAGTAATGGGCTTATAATTACTGGACAATTTTTATCACCTTCCTTAGAAAGAGAAATAACATTAGCCAACTTACAATCCTCTGACACATGCCCACTATTCAAGAGACTACACAAAATAGTAACAAGTGGCTTCCATATCCAATCCTTAACCTCCTTCAAAACCCTTGGGGAAATATTATCTGGCCTAGAAGCCTTGTCATTCTTTAAACTTCCCAATTTTTTCTTAATCAGCTCAGAATTAACATGATCATCTTGGTTGACCATGTTTCCATCTATCAACTGTTCAAGATGAGGAATTTTGCTTAAATCTTCATTAATAAAACCTGAAGAAAAAGCAGAATTTAATAACCCAGCCATCTCATAATCATCAGACATGAGCCTTCCCTTATCATCCCTAAAAGATACTCCCCCCCTCCATCCTAACATTTTGTTTACCATTGATGTATTTAAGGAAATCCTTACTCTTAATTATTACGTTTTCAGCCAACATTTTTTTCACACATCCTCTCTGATGTCCTAATTTCCTGTTTGATCAACTTCCTTGATATTCTATAATTTTCTAAATCTCCAATCAAATCAGTCAATTTAAATTTCTAAAATTTATTATGCTTTTCTTTCATTTTATTCCTTATACTCTTTGAGAGGCAACCTGGTTTTTACTTACAGCTACCCTTTTCTTTCTGTAAGGAATATGTTTACCTCGAATATTTCAAAATTTATGTTTAAATATTTTCCACATCTGAATAGTGTCTCCAAATAACTCTGCTGCCCAATTCACAACAAATAATTATTGTTGCATCCTTTCAAAATTTGTAATCAAAATATCATTATTTCTGATCTCCATGTGCAGCAAAATAACTAACCTAATACAGCAATGATCACTTGCACCCAGATGTTCCCCAATTTCCACCCTCTCAACAATTTCTGTTTTAGAAGTTAACAATAAATCTAAAATAGCAATGGTAGGTTCTTTGACCAATTGGTGAAGATAACCATCTTGAACAGTTTCCAAAAATCTTTCTCCCTCATGGTTTGACTCTAGCATTTCCCAATCTGTATGCCTGAAATTTAAATCCTCTATAATTATGACCTCATTAACAGCTGAACTCTTAATCTCATTGTAAAGTTTCTCATTAATTTCATCAGTATCATCTGGTGGTCTGTAACAAATTCCCACTAAAAGCCTTTTCCATTTCTGACTTTTTTACCTGTTTGTGTAATTTTCTTTGTCTTTTTTTTATCCTTGTCTTTAATACCTGGATTCCCTTTCCCTATATCATTAGCCCTATGTACACAATAAAAATTGCATCTCTGCTAGCCCCCTTTATTATATCTCCTGCTCTGTCAGTTATATCCTTCATCCCTGCCCTTGAATAGCATAATCTAATTATTTTCTTCCTATTTACCCCACAGACTATCCTATCCACATCCCTTGTGAAGGAATCACCTATAACTATAACCTCCTTAATTTTATCATTCACATCCATCTCTGTCCCATTTGTTTTCCTTCCCTCCAATAGTTCCTCATCTGCACAAGCCAAGGGCTGAAATCTGTCACTTAATAGAACATACTCATTACAACTAAGTCCATTATTTTTAGCTCTAATAGTGCTGTTTCTAATGTCCTTAAAGTCATTGTTAGATGATGTATTTCTTGCATGTAAAAGCTTAAGTTTCTCTTGAAATCCTGCTGCCATTTTCTACAGTCTACACTTCTCTTTATCTATTGCCTCCAACCTGCAAACTCTACAAATAAATTTCACATCTTCACTGCTAGCTTTTTTAAAAGTACATACAAGTCCAGAGCTCCCAAAGAAAACTCACTCATTGCACCCATCACACCTAACAAACTGTGAATGCTTAACTCCTACACTAGTCTTAACCATTATATTTGTGGCCTGGGAATAATAAAAGGTATATTCTAAATGCTGCAGTTATACATCTTTCCACTTCCTCTACATTTTTTGTAGGTTCATGCATGATTTCAAATGTTTTTCTCTCTTTTTTTTTGTATTTTTGTTAGATATTATGGAACTTTTGGAACATATTAGAACAAGTCTTCTTTTTTTCATTCATTTGATGTGGTTGAGTTCTTTAACCAGATATGGCTTCGTTAGATCTGATATAAAGCTGGCTTGTGTACATGATTATTAGGAATTATTGTATATGTATTTTGATTGATTTTTCTTCATAGTTTGGTAAGTAAAGCATATTTCTGAAAATATTTCTGTAAAACAGTAATTGTTATTAAGATTGATACATGCATGCCATAGATGTAGTGGGGGAGGGGGGTTGCTATCCAACCCCTAAATTTCAGAGAACATAATTTACGAAACAAATCATTAAGTCTTGCTCACCACACCCTACTGCCCAAATGTTTTTTCTGTCTGTGGTATTGAAAAAAAGGTTGAAATGGTTATTTAGTTTCCAGGTAATTTGCATGGTTATGCCATATATATGCATATGTCAAGTAATTTATAAGATTGAGATTCTTTTATATAATAAGCCTAAACTGCTATAAAGACAGAGAGAGATAAGTATATATGTGATGTTCTGTAAATTTAAAGTAACTGATGTCACTTTCTTGTTTAGAATACCAATATAGTCTTCATTAGAAATGTAGTGAAATTCAGAATTATGTTAAAGTATATATATATATATAATATAAAGTGAAATGACTGAGGCTAGTTCCAAGTTGTCACTATTTTTGTAGTGTTTAGTAAATAGAAGTGTGTGGTGGTGGTGTGTGTGTGTGGTGTGGGGGGGGGGGGTATGTTTTAAAGTTATCTGTGATTATCTTTAGGACTTAAGTCACTGTATATTGGTAGTTTTAGGTGATATCAATGATCATCACTCAAGAATGGATGTAGTTATGGGGAATGTTTAAAAATACTAATTTGTTTGTATTACCCAGTAGGGTACAGGATGTTTTGCTGAACTTATATTTAGTCAGTATTTGATAAAAAAATAAATAGTTCAAACTTCCAGCACCTTTGACTTGTTTCATCATACAAGTTTTCTTCAAGTCTTCATTTTTCTACAGATGCTTAGTTGTAGTTGGCAGTGTACAATGTAACAGTCAACACAGGGCTGTGGGTTTTTCACTTGTACTCTTGTCGTATGGAAGCTTTAGTACAAATCATATAATTCAGTAAATTGAGCTTGTTCCTTTAATCAAGAGCAACACTTAGTAAGATACAGGCTAAGAAATGGCTAATATTGTTCAAGATTATTTTAATGTTATTTTTGTAAAAATTTTGGTAAAATATAAGTGTGAATAAGTAAATTCTTACGTATGGTTTGGTTTCAAATAATCATTTATAATTCCAGTTTTTCTTCTATCTAATATCATTGGACAGTATTGTAGTTAATACTGAACTTTGAAAGTTTCCATAAGATTGAGTAATATAATTGTGTTCCAAGTCTATATGTATGTATATATATGTAGTCATTTATAAAGAGAATATTTTTATGAGAAAAATTATTTTAGACCTTTGTTTACTTTTAAATTCAGTTTTCCTATTTAAAAGTTACTTTAAAGACATGAAAGTATTCTGTCAGTAAGCATTTATCTCTAAAGAATGACCTAATGATGCATGGCTAATGTTTAGTTTTCACCCATTTGTTAATGCTGAATGTCCCTGTGCTTACAACCAAACAGTTTCCATTTGAGGTAACAAAAACTTGAGTAAGAGGAAAATTATATATTTGTAGAGATATTAAATGTTTTAATAATTATTTTTATTCAATAAACTTTATGCCATGTTTTTTGGAACTTGTAACCAATTGGTCTTTGAAAAAATGAAAATGCATTTTAAAATTCTATACTGAAGTCATAATTTATTTGATCATTATGTAACAAATTTGCTATAGTACTATTGTTGATGTTAGATATTCATATTTAATAATGTGTTATTTTGATATTGGATGGGTATCAAATTAGTGTTTACAACTTTTCATACCAATCATTACATTCTCTACTGCATTGCAATAGAATAAGACAAAATTTTATAATGTGCAATTTTTTTTCTTTTCTTTTTAAAATGATATTTTAAGATTTTAAGGACAATATAACACAATGCCATTCAGATCATTATCCTCCCATCAAACACCAATTTATGAAAACAAAATGTAGCTCATAACATAGGTTTTCATGTACTTATCCAACAAATACTTGAAACAATTCATCCAGTAGCATACAGTAGAGCATTAGACAAACTATTTCACATACTTATAATTTAGCAGGGAAAATAATTTTGTTAAAAAAACAAATCTAACACTAAACATTCAAAACTTAAATATACTGCCTATAATATTCAAGTTTGCCTTTCCAGCTTTTATAGTAATCAAAAGACAGACCAATGCTCTGTCAAAACATGTAGTATGTTCCACCATCAATATAATTCTTCCTTTATGCTTATAAATCATTGTTTGCCAATCTGTTATTATATTAGCATCCTGTGCTTCCTTATTTAGGTGACATAGATGTTGATGAAATGTTTTCACTAATTGTTTTAAAATCATCCACAAGTGATGAAGTTCTTCATACTATCCAAGATGAATCATCACACTCACCATAAAATTTTTAAATTAATGCACAAATGATTTAAGATAAAAAAAAAAAAGTTTACATAGTTTGATCCTAATTTTACCTTTTGTTTATTGATTGAGTCTCAAACTACACCATAATAATTAGTGAATTGTTGATATATTATTTTTATTCAAAAGAAGTAGAGAGCTTGACTTTTTTTTATTTAGTTTTTATATACTTTCTTTTTTAAGTATAAGATGTTGCCCTTTTAGTATTATTTAATTTACTTATAACTAATGTAACAATCAACTTGCTGCTATAGCACTGATTGTAGCATTCTATAACTTCAAGAATAAAAAAGAACAATTTTAAAATTTTGATATTATAATCATTTTCAAATCATAGAATGTTTTTCTGAATAAAATGTAAAATATTGGTGTTTGTAGTCTTGAGCATAAACTTCAGTATCTAATAACAATAAAATAGTCAATGGTTAATTTATCAGTGATACCATTCAGTTGTTAGATCCTTAACATTTTAAAATAAGCCAAAGTTCTCAACATTGGATTTACTCGAACAATATTATAATGAATACCAAGAATGAACAAAAAAATAAAGGTGTGGAATGAATAATAAAATCTATAAGATCTAAGGTTCATGACATGATGCCATTGAACATGCTGTGCACTTTCAGCTGTAATTAAGTGTATTACAAGAATGACAGTCAATTCCATTATTAGTATAAAAGCCAAACAGAGCTTTTGTGACAATGGATGCTGTTGCCTGGCTGCCTTGCCTCAGGTCAGTAGTTCAGCTACACTTGAACTAGAGTTCTTTGACATGGCTATTTAACTGTTATGTTGAAAAAGTGCTGTTCTGGTAGAAAATACCTTTTATATAGTTCATCTTTTTGGTATTAGTCCTCAGAAATCAACATAATACAGTCAAACCATGTGAAGACTCCCAAATATTAATAATAAGAGACTATCCATGATCTGCAAAACTTGAATTTTCCTGTTCCACCATTTTCATGCACATCATTTAAGATGTGCATTTTCTTGCAGGCATAATGTGTTAGATTGATTAAATCCTGGTCTGTTTGAAAAAATTTTATATGGTTAGAAAGACAAACTCATGTAGATGTAACTTTATTTAATAAAACTACACATACATAACTTTATTTAATAAAACTACAAGTAAACAATCTAGTAAAGTAATGGTATTTATAATAATGTACAGGGTGTGAAACAGCTATGAGCATTCATTGTTATGACATGGTTTTACAAGTTGAAACGAAACTCGCAAAAATGAAGAATAAAGAAAAAAAGAAAAAGGTGTTTATAGCAGCTTACAAAATGAACGAAGCTAAATTATTGCAAAGTAAATATAAAGTTGTAATGAAGGCAAACTTATCTGAATATGCAGAAATGTCTGAATGCATGATGACAAAGTGATAAGCGTATGGTTTTGAACAAACTACACATGCATATTTTTGACCTAAATAAATTGAGAAAGCCCATAAAAATTGTATTAGTGTAATGTTAATTTTTGTGAAATACCTTGCAAATAAAAAACTAAAGTTGAAATCAAAACTAGTCATCAAGTGATGACGACGACATAGTGCCATCGTGTACCATACGTATTGCATTGTAAAGTTTGACTAAGCAAAAAACAGATAAGGTTATTATGAATTGAAAAGCCAATATGCAATCTGGACTCCTCAGGCAAAGGCCTTTCTAAAGATATGAGATTTGTACGTTTGATTGATAAATTTGCAAGAAAAATTTCAGGTGGACAGATAAACAGACAAACAGAAGCGTATTATTTATATAGATAATTAGCAAACATGGTGCTAGCTATTTTCTGCCTTAGGCAAGATTTGAATCTGCCCCTTTTCAATTTTAGTTTCAGTTGAGCAACAAAACTATAAGGCTATAAGTCAAATAAATCCAAAGAAATGTTACAGTAGCAGTTAGCACATAACTACCCTGCCAGTTCATATTTTTACAATAATGGAAGTTTCACTTTTCTGTTTTTCTTTAAGGTAAAATCTCGCATTGCTTGCTTTAAGGCAGTTTTTGTTCAGTTTCATGCTGGTTCAAAGTTTCTACCAGTCCAATCAGTCTTTTTTGTTTTATGGTTGGATAAACCACTAAAAAAACAGTTTACTCTGTAATGTTTCAAGCAACTGCCCTTCATCAGACCTAAACATTGACTGTTAGGATATTGAAATGTTTTCAGAATTATATGTGATACCAAGTATTACTTTCCACATATAACAGTGGGAATTATCTGCAATGGTGTTGCAAAGTAACAGTGATGACAGATTATATAAATAAATGATAACAGAGTTAATAAAGAGGATTTTAAATGCAGTTGAATTATTAAAATTAGATAAAATTTATAAAGTTATAGTAGATGAATGAGAAACCTTTATTCAGTCCTTGAAGTTTTATACATTCGAGTTTAAAGATCAATTTCTCTCTGTGTTCCCTCTATTTGGTGTTTGAGGGTGAACACTTCAAACCAGTGATAGCAAAACCCTTGTTCATGTATCCATTTTCATTGAAATATTGTCCTGTCAATTTGTCAGTGACTTTTTTTTTTATGTAATATGCATTTTTTTTTACCCTGTCACCATGTTTGCTGCCTGTTTGTCATATGTAGAGTTGTCCATGTTTCCTTCAGATTGCACAAAAAAAACAAACAATGGGCTTTAGAAGTGAAAAATTTGTGACATGTATATGTACTTTTAAGGGCTTTAATGGATGAAGTATTTATATTGTCACTCGTGACATATCTATAATAGATTTACAGTGCTAAAATCCAGGATTTGATTATTTTGTGGTGGACAGAGTGCAGATATCCTATATTGTAGTTTTGTATTAAACAAAAGTAGGCCAAGCATGGCTCAGAGGCTAGTGTGCTGGACTGTGGTTCCAAGGTTCTGTGAGTTTGCATTCTATTACCACAAAAAGAAAATTTGTGCTCTACACCTTGTAGTTGCGAGTGCACTGTGAGTGTGATGGTTAAATCATAATATTTGACTAAAGTAGTTCACAGTCGGTAGTGCTGAATAGCAGACTTTTCTTCTACTCATATCAAATTAGGGACAGCTAGTTCATTGAGTAGCTTTATGTGAAATTCAATATACAACCGCCAATGCTAAGTAGTGGAAATGTGGTTGTTTTTTCGTGCCTGTGTCTTCTGAGTTATTTCAATAACTGACAGATGACATGCAATGTTTAAAATATCACTGCATTTAGGGCCTCCAAAATACCCACTTGCCTCCCTCCCCAATATTTTCAGTTACGTTTTAAACACTAAAAGCTGGAAAAGTGTTATAAAATTTGTCATAATTATCGTGTAAAATGCAGATGTTTTTTCCAGATTCCTCTTAATTTGTGGATTTGAGAACTAAAATTACAGGCAAGTGAAAATAGTATTTCAGACCTTTCTTTTGTCTCCAAATGTACTGAAACTTTGAATCTGAAATGGACAAATTAAATAGAATGTGAAAAAAGTAGAACATCTGCACTTTACTTGATTTTTATCACAAATGTTAGACTTATTGGTTTCTAAATACTCCATCAGCTTTTGACATTTCAACCATAACTTTTAAAGTAATATAATTACAAGGCCATATAAAATATGGATACTCACTGGAGTGGTGTTGTTGTGGATCACCATTTTTGGTTGCAGTGCCTTATTATCCAGGCAACAACATAATGTTGAAGCTCGATGACGAGGAACCCACTTTGATA
>NW_013668602.1:48858-58636 GCF_000517525.1 Limulus polyphemus
GCAAATGTACAATGTCGAAACGTTGTACATTTGCTGTTATGTTAAACTTATATTAAAGTTTTTCTTCATTACCCATTCAAGCCGTCCCCAACCATTATTATGTTGAAGCATCGAGAACTCTATCACCTCAACTACTACTGCACTGTGATTGATGCCTTAAATATAAATCTCATCCTACAGACACATGCACCATTAAACCAATTTGCTGATATTTTCAAGGATCCCTCACTCTTAACTGTGTGATAAACTGGATGTGACACTTGTCAACTGAAACATTCTATTTATTCATATAAATGTAATACCAAACATTACCTAAACCAAATTATCCTTCCACTTCAGCATATATATACATTTGACACTGTTTACAGGAGTCATAGTGTCAAATGTGTGCATGTGGGTAGAGGATCTTCTGCATTTTGTAATGTGTATGTTACAAAATGTAGAAGATTCTCTAACCATAGGTACATATGTCTCTGCGACTCCTGTAAACAACAGTCATTCTATCAGTGTGTTTTTGTACTCAATAAAATTAATTTTTATGCTAAATATGTTTTCATAATCAATATGCAGACTAGCTATTCTGTTTTAAACGCTCATTTTCACTGTCAATAATTGTGGAACCTGAATGGTAAGATCAGCTAAAACATATTGTTGAACTACCCTTTTTTGTTAATATATCTTATTTTAAAACCAATCAGCCTTTGTTAGAACCATTGTTGCTTGACATATCCATTCATCACATATTACTTAATTAAACCTCCCTTAAGCCAACATTGTTCTCATGGTTATCTGGTTACAATTTACACAAGAGTGACTATCCACAAGGAATAAATAGGTCAGGTGGGAGTGGTAATTGTTTATAAGACTTCAGTAGCAGTTTGGATCCAAGTTTGCATGACCACAGATTCACAGAGTACCTCATTGTTACTTTGTTTGCCATCATGCTACTATTTCAGAGAAATAGATAAATTGCCTCATACTTTCTTTACTTTATTGATCAGACCTTCAAAAGCTACACTATTTTAGCTAATATCAATATCTATAGCTGCTTGTCTTCAGAACTACACCAGTTTAATTTCACCCTGGTGAGTTTTAATGGTTCTCTTCTGCAAATTCCATCACATCATATATTGTCCTTGCCTCTCCTAATATTCCATTTCTGCTTACAATTGAAGTTTTTCCTCCTGTTGGCAGTGATCATCTATCCATACATTTCCAGCATGCTGCCAAAACCTTGTATGACCACCATATGCTTAAACATTTTCAAATTTTCATAAAGCTGATTGGTTTTCTTTTCAATGTCACATTGATAATGCATTTCCGGACATTGATTCAAACCTTTCCACATTTGGGAATATTGATTATTTAGCTCATATTCTTGAATCTTCCATTTCTTTGGCTAATTCTCAAAACATTTTTTGGTCCAAGCCATTTGAAATTTAATCCTTGGTATGATCCTTGATTCTTTAATGTCCAGCTTGTTCATCTTCCCATTCAGCTTTCAGATTCTGTCAAATATATGGGCATTACCTTTGATCAGTATCTCGCTTTGAAAGTCAAATTCAATGCAACCTGATCCAAAGTTGTCAAGAAAATCAGTCTCAGATGATGGCACATTGGAATCTACTGGGGATTAAATTACAATAAGCCCCACTTCAAGATAAATATTTACAATATTTTTGTTACTATATACAAATACTGTTTTCAGTTCATTCACAAAGTCTACTCGTACAGTTTGCACCAACATTTGCAGTCCCTTCGATGGCTCCAATGTGGTACCAGTAGTTCTGAAGGTACAATGCCCACCTCATGATCGATTTTGCTCCTCTAAATGTATGCAAGTGGTTGATGGTCTGTCTGGATGATGAACTCTTTTTTTTTTTTTTACCTATACAGATAGTTCTGGAACTTCTGAGTGGCAAATATGATTGCAAGTCACTCTCGTTCAATCATGGAGTAGTTCTTCTCACTAATCCAGTCAAACTGGATTAATGTCACAAGTGGGGTACCTCAAGGCTCAGTTTTTAGACCTTTGCTCTTTTTGATTTACATCAATCACATAGATGAAGGAATAATCAATAAATTACTTAAATTTACAGATTATATTAAGGTCTTGGATGTTGCTAGCTGTGAAGAGGATGCTGCTGATTTACAAAAGGATATAGATCATTTAGTGAGTTGGGCAAATAAATGGCAAATGTGATTTAATTATAATAAATGCATACGGGTTATCATAATTTGAATTATACATATAATTTAGATGGGAATAACCTTAACATTGTTATGAAGGAAAGGGATCTTAGTGTAAAAGTCGATCAGTCTAAAGCCATCCAAGCAGTGTGCTGTTGTTAGTGGTAGGGCAAATAGGGTTTTAGGTTGTATCTACAGAAGTATTGAATACAAATCTAAAGAGATTATAATTTGTAATGGGTTGTCTTTGGATGTTGTAGTAGTAAATTTAAGTGAGTTTAAGAAAAAGCTTGATCAGTATATGAATGATAGGGGCTGGCTTTAAATTTTTTTTAATTATTTGAATTTAGTTTAGAGAATGGAACAGCCAAGATGGACTGATAGGTCCCAGAATGTTATGTTATGTTACTTAACACCTTTTTACTTTTATATATTACTGGAAACAGCCCATCTTCGTGTTTTTGTAAGAGTACAGCCCCAATTCCAATGTCTGAAGTATCAGCCTGAACAATGAATGTTTTTTTAAGTCTGGCATTCTAAGAATTGGTGAACTTCCCAACATGTTCTTTAAATTCTGGAATGCCACCTGGTGTGGTTTCTCCCACTTCACTATGTTGAGCAAGCCTTTCTTGATCAGATCAGTCAATGTTGCAGTTATTTCATCATAGCCTGGGATGACTTTCCTGTAGTATCCCACTAACCACAGGAAGGATCTGACTTGATGCATGATCATCAGAGCTGGTGTATCTTGTCTGTGAATTGTCTTATCCTTTTCCATGGCTATCTATCGGTCCCCACCTTGTGTCCAAAAAGCTCCAGCACAGAATATCTGATGTAGCACTTGGATAGTCTGATGGTGAGACTTGGTGCCCTGACTCATTTGAACAACTCTCTAAGTTTCTTAAGTGGTCTTCCCATCTTGGAGTGTGTATTAAAATGTAATCATCAGAGTTCTTGATGTTGGTGGTGTTGCACAAAATCATCCTCATCATATGGTTGAATGATGCTGCTGAGTTGACTAACCCAAATGACATCTGCTTAAATTGGTAGTATCCATCTGGTGCTACAAATGCTGTCTTCTCTTTAGATCCCATCTCCATCGGGATCTGCCAATAACCTTTACCAAGGTTGATCTTTGAAAATCCTTGGCCCCATCTAGTTTTGCCATGGTAGCCTCTGGGTTACCCATAGGTTTGGAGTCGAATTTCTTTACGAGATTCACCTTCCAGAAGCCTATACAAAAGTGGTTTGCTCCATCCCTCTTCTTCACAGTTACAACTGGTGAACATTAGACTGAATTTGAAGGCTTGGTGATTCTAGTTTCCAACATTGCCTCAACTTCCTGCTTTATCAGGTCTCTCATCGCATGAGGCATCTGATAGGGCTTCACTTTGACTGGATCCCTGGTTGTGGTCTCAATTTTGTGTTGTACAAAGTCTGTCTTTCCTGGTCTGTCCGAGAAGATAGCTGCATACTGGCACAGTGGGTGTCATAGCTCTTTTTTTCTGCTTGCCAGTCAGTTCTTTACTGATGTCGCCATCTTCATATGTCTCATCTTCACCCAGTGGTCTTAGATCTAGTACGTCCTCATCCTCTAAGACAAAGTCACTGTCTTCTGGTTCTACATCTATGATGGCCACACCTGCAACATCCATCTTTGTTTCAATAGCTGCACCCCTTAGGTCTTCTTCTCTTCCAAAATTCCTCTTCAAAAGATTGGCATAGTAGATCTTCATTTTCACATTCACCTTGTAGTTCATCCTGTTGAGTACTTCCTGTACTTCAAAAGGTCTATTCCACTGTAGGATGAGTTTGTTGTGATTTGTGGGCAGCAGAACTAAGACATTCTGTCCGACTTTGAAACATTGATCTTTGTCCTTCTTGTCCTAGAAATGCTTCTGAGTCTCTTGAGCTGCATACAAGCTCTTTCAAGTGAGTTGACAGGTCTCTCACAGTCGGTTTTTGAGGTCTAACACATACTGGTATGTGTTCCTTACTTATGACTCTTCTTCTCCTATTCATAGCACTTTAAATATTCTTCCATACAGTATCTCAAAGGATGAAAATCCTGTACTTGCTTTAAAACTCCATTGACTCTCTTACAAAGTCCATTACATCTAGGATTGTATAGGTAGTAAAGAGCTGCTAAGTGCTGATGAGTCTGCACACTTCCTGCATTAGTTCTGAAGTAAACTGGGTCCCTCAGGATTTATCTTAGAAAGCCTATTCTGCAAAATACCTCCAGGAGGGATTCTGCTACTCTCTTTGTCTTTATCTTTGCCAGTGCTATAGCTTCTGAATAACGTCATATACTCGTATACTGTCAGCACATATCAGTTGCCCTTGTCAGAAACAGATGCTAGTGATCCAATCAAGTCCACAGCTAAATGGCTCTTCTATGAGAGGCATGTCCCGCAATGGCACCTTGTCACCTTTCCTCTAGGTATTGTCCTTTGGCAGATATCACATGACCTGTGGCCTGGCATGGCCAAGTGTTAAGGTGCTTGACTCGCAATCTGTGGATTATGGGTTCAAATCCCCATCCCACCAAACATGCTCACCCTTTCAACCATAAGGGCATTATAATGTGATGGTCAATCCTACTATTCAAAAGAGCAGCTCAAGAGGTGGCAGTGGGTGGTGATGACTAGCTGCCTTCCCTCTAGCCTTTCACTTCTAAATTAGGGATGGCTAGCACAGATAGCTCTCATGTAGCTTTGCATGAAATTCAAAAATAAACAAACACATGACCTGCAGAATCTACTCGCATCTCTGAGAACTCCCAGTCAATGGAAGTTACTGGTGATTCTGTCTGCTGTCTTCCTTGTTCCTAGATGTCCTCCCACAATTTATTCATGAGCCAACTTCATCACTTAATTCTGATATTCTGTTGGAACTATGATCTGTTTAACTTTCCCAGTATAACTGCTTTGATAGATTCAGTATAGTACTCCCTTCCGGTCCTTTATTTTGAGTATCTTTGTCTTGTGCTCGACCTTCTCCCAGACATTGTTTCAAAGTTTCTTCAGTGGAGGGTCTTTCTTCTGTGCTTCCTTCCATTCCTGCAAACCCACATTCGGGATGTCACCATTTGACACTTGTAGGGGCTTGATGTCTTGTTTGCTCTTTTCTTGAGCTCTGGTGGTGACTGCAAATGCTTCATCAATCATCTTTCTGTCTAGATCCTCCAAACTTCTACTACCTGGTATGTTTTGAATCACATATTAGTACCTTCATACACTTGGCCTCCTACATAATATGGAGCATCCACCTTTATTTTTGCTATGGGAAATTTCCTCACTGTCCCCTCAATTAGCACACACTTTGCCTCTCCTCTGATCATCAGATACTAGACTAGTTCTCACTGCTGCACTACTACACCCAGTGTCTCACAGAACCTTTACTTTCTTCTCCCCAATATATCCTTCACTTACTGGCATTTTGTGATATGATGTCACCTCTTGATGTTTGTCACATGTTTATCTGTTTGCTAATTTAACTGGCCATTAGTCAGGCACTGATCAATCATGGAATTGGCACTTCCTTCTTGTGGTGAATCTGACGTGTTTTCTTGATTCTGTTTCTTCTGGCAGTAGCATCATGGTGCCAATCACTTGTTTCTTATCAGCACTATCCCTACAAATAGCCACAGTTGCTTTATGGTGAGATTTCCACTGTTGCTTGTTAGTAATTGAGTTGCACTCCTTTGCAAGGTGTCCCATTCATAACAAACATATCATCTCTTCTCTTTTGTCTATTGACCTTCTGTCACATTTGGTAGACTCTTGCTTCTTGTCAGCCATCACTAGTTTCTAAATTAACTAGATATTTTTGAACTTGCCAGTTGTACTCCCTCCATGGGCTTCCATATACTGTTCTGCCATCTTGATCATCTCCTCCACATCTTTTGTTGCTCTCTTCTTTAGGAACAGTAACATGTCAGTTTAATGCGTGATCATGAACTGTTCACATACTAATAGGTCTGCCAGTCCCTTAAAACTATTTTCACACCTGGCCATGTCAGTCCATTTGGTGAAATATTGCTGCAAACGTGCCACAAACGGAAATACAATTTCTCCAGCATCAGGTTTGACATCTCTGAACTTCTGCCAAAAACTTTCTTCAATAAGTTCGTGTCATTTCAGTAAAGCCAATTTAAATTTGTCATAGTCCATGGCATCTTCTGATATAATGCCTGCATATACTTGTAGATCTTTTCCTGTTAGAAGTAGGCTGAGACAGACTGCTCAGTCACCTTGTCCCAGTTCTGACTTTGGGCTAATCTTTCATATTCAGGAAATTTGGGCAGCTTGGTTTGGCTGGCCCTGACTTCGTTGGTATTCTTGGGTCCTTTTTCCTTCAGTTGGGTGAGCTTTGCAATCTTCTCTCTATATTTTTCTTCTTTCTCAATTTGTGCTCTTATTCTCTCTCTCTCTCTCTCTACTTCCAGTGTTTCCTTTCTATCATTTTCTTCTCTCTCCTTTTCTCATTTCAGTCTTTCTTCCTCTCTTCTCTGTCTCTCCTCCTCTCTCTTCTGCTGCCGCTCTTCTCTCTCTAGTTCTTGTTTAAACAAACTCTTGTAGTTCACTGTCTTTTAACTCGAGACACTCTCCTCTTACTATCCATTTATCAAAATTTTTCACAGTTATGTAGCGTGATTGTAATCACACTATTTTCATTACTACTACAGTTGTGCATATATAGGCCTACATATTTCCGTTGTAGCTCAAGTTTTCTTCTATCGCTGTTTACCACTGTATAATCCTAGCTGGCTCGCCAAATGTTGGAAACTACTTTTTAGTAGTATATATATAGTAATATAAATATATGGATGTGTTGGGCTAAAGATTTTTGTACAGTAGGTATCTGTGACTTAATTGATGATAAATTCGAGAATAAACGAACAGAATACGCTCCACATGTATTTAAAATAATATTGTTGCGTCAGCGAGGTCACGTGACTAGTATCACGCCGTCTCTTTCTAGAAATATCCTGTTCCTTCGTGAATTGTCGGGAAATTACTAGATTGGGGGTAGGCTGGTATATATAAGACCAGCCACGAAGCGACGGGGAGGTAATGAGTAATTGAATGTATGCCGATAAAATATTGTTGGCCACGTGAGACATGAGTTATAGCGTTGTTATAGAGCGACTGTTGAAATTAAGTGTATCGTAAAGTTGTATTCAGAAAGAATAAACCAGTTTTATTTAAGAAAGGACTTGTGTCGCTAAAGTTTCGTCGGAACGAATTTACGGAAAATTAACTAACGACCGGAGGCGTAACAATATATATATTCAAAACAAGTTATACATACAAAACGTTTTTACACTAAGAAGATCATATTTCTCTCTTAAACACTATACCTTCTCTTCTTCTTGTCAAAAGTCCACTAAAGCTAATCCAATTGCTTTACAATTCAGTTTACAAGCCAAACTATTTTTCTCTATTTTTATTGCAATAGTGTCTGTGTATAACTCACCGGCCCGGTATGGCCAGGTGGTTAGGGTGCTCGACTTGCAATCTGCGGGTCGCGGGTTCGAATCACCGTCACACCAAACATGCTCGGCCTTTCAGCCGTGGAGGCATTATAATGTGACGGTCAATCCCACTATTCATTGGTAAAAAAGTGGGTGGTGATGACTAGCTGCCTTTCCTCTAGTCTTACACTACTAAATTAGGGACGGCTAGCGCAGAGAGCCCTCGTGTAGCTTTGCGAGAAATTCAAAAACAAACAAGTATTACTCACTTACACTGTCGCGTGAGTTACCACAGTTGTATCCTGAACTTCCAATAATCGTTTGCCTTTTGTCAAAGTCCACACTGGTGGGTTTAATTAGTTTATAACATCTTTCACGAGACAAATTCTTCTTCTTGTCTTTTTCAAACTGTTAATTTCACTCTAACATATCAACCATTAGGCCATTCACTCTCAGTATGGTTAACTTTATGTTTTCCAACTTTTCTCTGACCAAACTTCTCTTTCACGTGGCTTTACTTTTACTTTGTTTCCGCTCGTCTGGTCACAGTTATTTATATATCCATCACTTAGGCCTTTTAGAAATCTACACAGCCTCGACAGCAATGGATTGCAAACACAATGTTTGATAGCCTCGACATCAGTGAATTACAAACAAAAAATAAGTTAATTAATAATACTACCTACACTAACACTAGTAAACAGTATTGTATATCGACAATCAGCCAATATTCAAGATCACTGTCAAATATCTACACAGTGAATTACATTGTACAGCACTCTTTACAACGAGAAAATGGCAGAAAAGGAGAACACCCAAGACAATATGTAACTGGGGCAAAAGTAATATAACCATTTTCCATGCACGACTAAATTTTATTGTTGAAATTGCACACAGGGAAAATGTTTATATATTTTTTGACGAACATGAAATATTTATCTCACTAAATTATAAGAGGCAGATATAACTGTTTGTGCTCTGCATAGTGCAACAAGAATGGACCTATAGTAATGTCTATTCTAAGAAAAACTTAATTATCACTATACATATACTATGGTGGCCCAGTCAGTGGAATAGAGGGTGTCTGGTAAAAGTTTTTGATTTATATATTTTGGCAAAATTTCGCGATAGTGTTAAGCAGTTTCAAGTAATTATAAATTGAGCATTTCTATAACTGTTTTAGCTCTACAAGTATTATTAATTACTTTCTAATTTCTTAATAACAACTGATATAAAATTGCATGTAAGTGCAATGAGTAGTGTTGATTATTTAGAATTGTGCAGTGATAACATTTTATCACTGCAAAATCGAGTTTCATAGCTGCATTAAAATAGGTAATGGCCTATAACATTCCTATTGGTATGATTAAAAAAAAAGACATCCACATATAAAAAAAAAAGTTGTTATATAGTTATTTCCCTCCTTTGAACTACGCCCCGGCATGGCCAGGTGGTTAGGGCGCTCGACTCATAATTTGAGGGTCACGGGTTCGAATCCCTATCACACCAAACATGCTCGTCCTTTCAGCTGTGGGGACGTTATAACGTGACAGTCAATCCCACTATTCGTTGGTAAAAGAGTAGCCCAAGAGTTGGTGGTGGGTGGTGGGTGGTCCCTCTAAATTAGGGACAGCTAGCGCAGATAGCCCTCGTGTAGCTTTGCGCAAAATTCAAAAACAAACACACATTTGAACTACAAATTGAAACTGGTTAACAGGTACAAATACGGACACTCATACCTTTTAAAATTTCGCACAATAACAAAATCTTAAAATTTCAATTCGCGATTTTAACCGATAAGGACCACATCCGCTTTTTAAATACATTTAAAAAATACTTGAGAACCAAATTGCTCCAACGTTCAGGGCTGCTAGTTACAATATTAATTATTACTAAAGTTATTATTTCAACCATTATTAATGTACCAAGCGTCTACATACAAAGAAGGCCCGGCATGGCCAGGTGGTTAGGGCGCTCGACTCGCAATCTGAGGGTCGCGGGTTCGAATCCCCCTCCCACCAAACATGCTCGCCCTTTCAGCCGTGGGGGTGTTATAATGTGACGGTCAATCCCACTATTCGTTGGTAAAAGAGTAGCCCAAGAGTTGGC
>NW_013668602.1:59322-61390 GCF_000517525.1 Limulus polyphemus
TTGCAACTCTAGTCTTTTCTACACCCTCTTTTTTTTGTATATATAAGCCTGGCAAATAAACAGAGATATAATTGCAGATAGACAGATAATTGAGTCAAGCGAGTGGTAGTGACCTTAAGTAAAGTACGTGAGTTGTTGTGAATTATAGCGTGTGTTTAAGTTAAAGTGACTGTGGAAATTCTGTGTATTGCAAAATTGTATTGAGAAAGAATAAACTAGTTTTATTTAAGAAAAGACTTGTATCGCTGAAGTTCCCCAAGAAGAATTTATACCGGAAATTAACAAATGACCAGAGACTTAACAAATTGGAAAAAGAAAAGAAAGATGGAAACGAGAAGTGGCAAATCAAACTACGACTTAGCAGATTTGATGGCAGCAATACAAGAACAGCAAAAGAAACAAGAGGAAGAAAATAAACAAGAAGAAACAATTGAGAGAAACCAGCATACACAAATGGAAAAGATTAATAAATTTCAAAGTGAATTAAATACATCAAAGGATGATTTACTGTCCTTTACACAGGGAGGATATATATTAACCATGGACCTAATTAGCCCCTTCCAGACCCCGCAGCTAAACCCTAATGCAGACATATTCAGTCCTGCCAGAAGTCACATTCCAGACATGAGTGTCAGCAATAGGGGTGATCTTGTACGAAGGAAGCCACTGGAATTCGATGAGAAGGCACCATGGGAAGCATATAGAGCACAATTTGAGCTCCTGGCAGAAATTAATGGATGGACAGAGGAGCAGAATGCAGTGTACCTCGCAATGAGCCTAAAAGGACAACCGCTGGAAATACTTGGACAGTTGTCAGCAAACAACAGACACAACTATAGAGCACTGGTACCTGCTCTAGAACTCGGGTATGGAACTCAAAATCAGTCCGAAGTCTACAGGGCTAGGTTTAGGATGAGAGTCGTTGCTAAATGTGGAGGCCACAAGAGCTGGTGCAGGATTTGAAAAGTATGGCCCTCAAGGCCTACCCAGCTACACCACCCGATGTCCTCAAGTTGTTGCTGAGGGATCAGTTTGTAGATGCCTTGGACAATCCACAACTGAAGATACAAGTAAAGCAAGCACACCTCTCTACTATGCAGGATGCAATGGCCAGAGCTCTTGAATTTGAATCATATGTTAAGTCCAGCACAGAGGTACCAAGGTTGATACAGTCATCAGGATACAAGGCCAGAAAAGATCAGTTTTCAGAGAGATTTGGGGGACTTTGCTGGCACTGTAACAAACCACGGCACAAGAGAGCTCAATGCCGGCAACTTCAACACAGGGAAGATGCCACTGTCAAAGAAGAAACTTTACCCGGTTTTGAGAAGGGAATCAGTGAAGCCCTTGATGAAGTTACTACCACTGATGTGACTGTTACCGATAATAGGATATTTCCTGATGGAGCAGATGAATCCCATATGAAGCAGAAGCCAACGAGATGGAGACCAGTATGGAAGAAAATACGTCCTGTAAAATTAAGAGACTTTGTTGAATTTTAATTTTGTGTTTTTAAATTCTGTACATTTAATTAAGTGATTGTTAATTATCCATTGGTTTAATGTAAGTGGCTATTGTTCGGGACGAACAATACTAAGGAAGGGGCAGTGTTATGACAGCGGAAGTCACGTGACGCTGGTAACATGTCATGAGATTCTCGAAGGATCTTGACTTTTCCTGACAACTCTAGTATTTTCTAGGCGCCCTCTTTTTTTGTATATAAGCCCGGCAAATAAAGCGGAGACATAGTTGCAGGTAGACAGATATAGAGACAGACAATTGAGTCAAGCGAGCGACAGTGACCTAAAGTAAAGTGCGTGAATCGTTGTGAATTATAGCGTGTGTTTAAGCAAAGTGACTGTGGAAGTTCTGTGTATTGCAAAGTTGTATTGAGAAAAGATAAACTAGTTTTTTTAAGAAAGGACGTGTATCGCTGAAGTTCCTCGGGAAGAATTTATACCGGAAATTAACAAACGACCAGAGACATAACAATATGTATATTTAAAACTATACTCAAGTGTTTTAAGTAAAATAAAGGTGACACCTGGAGACTGATTGAAAAAAGATA